>NC_067195.1:77997630-78306693 GCF_000699445.3 Schistosoma haematobium
TCTGTGAAATTGTGGCAATTTCCATAAACTCTGTATACCTAAAAATAGTTTTCACTACAAACTGATATAAGTTAGGGCGGTACTAAGAATCAAGGCCTGACGCCACCTTTGTCAAAGACTCCTGAGAGTAGTGTACACTCACAACTTGACAAGGAATTAAACATCGAGCCGTCAAGTTTAATGTTGACCACATTACCGTTCGATCATTTTTTGAGCAAAACAAAGATCATGGATTAAGTTAAATGGTCACTACCTAATCGTTAAAGCTAGTATTGTGAACGTTTTAAACCTAAGTGATCAAAAAAGTATCCTGAATGCCGCTTGACGGGGAGATCTTGGTTTCCGTCTAGAGAATTTATGGATAGATATTGGATGAAGAGTTAAATACTAGAACAAAATAACTTACTAATACTATCTGACTTTTTAGTTTGTGTCAGTTCATAACAAAAACAATCTTTCAAATAAATTAATCTCCAAAAGTAAACAATAAATACTGTGTACAAGAATATCACCCAGAAAAGTGAGGAGTTAGAAATTTCCAAGTTAGAAATATGATACATATTTTGGAGACCAAAAATAGTAAGGAAATATATACAAATGTACAATAAGTTAATTATTCATTGGAACGTACGATAAATCCTCAGTCTCATCTGTTAATTATGAGTAAGTAAGATAAGTTGACAACGTTGCAATAGACCATCTAGATATAGCCAAATGATAAGTGCACCTGGTTGTTCTAGTGATGACTTTCATTTGAAAACAATGTGACAAACCACTGATGGGCTTAATTTCTAATGTACGTAGGGTCTGGTACTATGTCGAGCCCACATAAATTATTCTAGCCTCTGGAGAGAACAATCTATTTATCCTTTTCAAGCCACATTTTTACCCTGTCACTTATTGGCTTATTAATCCTGACTGCTTTTGATGGAGGTTTGTTCTCTGAGCTGAATGGTTTGGTTGTGGAGCTTTCATCGTTATTCTGAATGACATCATGAATAAGTTAGGGTTTTTTTTGTATAAACTAACCATTGAAGTAACATATTTGGGAAATATTTAACAATCGTGGATGAGGACTATTGAGGAGTCTCGCAATAGGACGAAACGTCCGTTCATTGCTTCCAGGTTTTCCATGGTGGTCTAGCTTCAAATGACTCGTGATCTCAACTATTGAAATTATTTTATCATGAAAAAATGAAGAATAAACTTCTTATTTGACTCAGCTTCCACAAAATTTTCATGTCGAATTTAAAATAACCGGAAATAATAACATTAATATTGCATGCATTCAGTTTGATACTGAGGGATCGTAGGGAATTTGGAAATCTTAAAACTAAGAGGTTATTAGCAACCCGAATAGTTGGGTATTAGTGTCTCATAGACGGACACTAAATGAGGCAATTTATAATCACACAGGTAACATCAATTTTTTTTATATGTGCTAAATAGCAAGAAATCTAGGTCAAGCAGTGATTCACACAGATTGCCTCCAGCTAAATAACACAATAACAAATCCACTTGGTGTTGTTTACTTGTATCTTCTAACTGTCATTTAGGACTGAAATTGATCAGTCCCTTGTTGGCATATATGCATCCTGTGCACCATAAGCTTTTTAAGCAAGGATAGATAGTGGCTATCAGTGGAATACAGGACTCGCGTTTCATCCTATTTGGGACCCGTCAGCTGGATGTACCTGCATCCCAGAGTTTATATTCATTCCGGGATATCCAATTTTAGTCCGAAACAACAATGGGAAGATACAAGCAAACAACACCAAGGGAATTCAAAACTTCACCCCATTACACTATCAGGATTCAATAGATAAGTGGATAACGCAATGGCATTTGAATCAAACGGTACTGGTTTCTAGTCCCGGAGTGAACATCAACTCTGAGATGCAAGTACATCCAACTGACGAGTCTCAAATAGGACGAAACTCGCGTCCTGGATTCCACTGCAAGCCATTATCCATCTTTGCTAAACAGTAACAAATCATTCATCATATTTATAGTTTTATTATTTTCACCTGAGTTTTCTTTTCTATCAAGACAACAAACATCTCAAACTTCCCAAAACTTAACTTATTCCGAGAATATCATTCCAAATGAACAAAGGTATATTATTGAAGATTTATATGAATATCAAATCAATAATCCGTTATACAAGATCAACCATTCAACTCTTCATCATAATAACAATCAAAGTAGATCTTTAAAGGATAATGTAATTCCTAATATTGAAACTACAACAATTACACCAGAGAAATATACAAATTTAAAAGATGTTCAATTTGCAAATTATAATCTTGAAAATGATACTGAATCATTGAATGAAATATATAAAACTGTTACGATTGGTATGTTTTCATAAAATTTAATTATAGTAATACTTTCATGACATTTTATCATTTATATGAATATATCCTGGAGTTCTAGTGAGAAGTAGTGACCAGTAAAGTTCAACCAGGTCTGTTGTGAGATAGTAACTCACTGAGAACAATGGCGATTATGTCGCTCGATTTCGTGGATTAGTTGAAGTTAGACATTAACACCGTTGGATGCCGGCCGGCTCAGTGGTCTAGTGGTTAAGTGCTCGCGCGCGAAACCAGTAGGTCCTGGGTTCGGATCTCGCAGGGGGCGAGGTCGTGGATGCGCACTGCTGAGGAGTCCCACAATAGGACGAAACGGCTGTCCAGTGCTTCCAGGTTTTCCATGGTGGTCTAGCTTCAACTGACTCATGATCTTAACCATTGAAATTACCATATTATCCACAAAACCCATCTGATATTTATAAGAATGTAAATAAATGAAAGGTATTTGATAGAGTTTTGTTCTTTGAGCTGGATGGTTTGATCATGGAACTACAGGTTAAAGTGAAGATTATGCTGATGATGTCGTTCAGAAGAATAATGAAAGTTCCATGACCAAACCATCCAGTTCAGAAACTTCAACAAAATCATCCATTTGAGCTACAAATCTTCACCGTCATCTCAAAATGAAAGATAAAAATATATTTTAGTGATGACTAAATCAGAATTAGGAAAGTAACGCTTAGGTTGTTGTGCCAAATTCAACATACCACATACATCAACCATTAAACATTCTTCTGGACACTAATTAAAACGTTTGAAATGATAGCGAACAATTATTTCCAACCATCATAGAGTGGAATAATGATAGTGTTTAATGTATCAAGTGCCTAATTCTGTTCCTACAGATTGTACATAACAGGCAAACTGACACTATCCCTAAATATCAACTCTAAACCCTTAATTAATCCTGAAGAAAACCTTAACCTGATGGCCCTCAATTTTATCAACAAACTAATCAGATGTCACCTCTCATACTTTTCAATGAATTTTATTCATTAATGACTTGGGAATAATGTAAGATTTTAGCTAATTTCAATTCGTGATGAAAATGCTATCTGTAACTTGGAACTACGTGGGTACTGTTCAAAATGTGTTTGTGTATTCTTAAGGGTTCGAGAATATAAACAATGCTCATCCATTAGGAAGAGTTTATATCACTTAGTAGGTTTGGTAGTGATTAATTAACTGGAATACATCATTACTTATTAAACCCTAAATTTTACATCAAATAATGTGACTACGTCTGTGATTCATTAATCTGACTCCGACCTAAAAGAACGAATGAATATGCCATAAATATAAATCTTCCACTTAACTCCATATATTATTTAGTTTAACCACAATTGTGTGCTGATGGTAATAAGAAGCAAATTACAGGTTGTGTCGGATCAATTTATTTCAAGCATTTGTTTATGTAGACAAACAATCAGAGAAACAAAGCTGAGAAGGTAAGTCAACGAAGTTGCCTCGATAAAGCGAGACTCAGTATTTATAGTCAGACAAAAATAAGCTACGGAAACGCAATGAATAGGGTGAACAATAAACACACACATGCTTGTATAAAAACAGTCAAGGTTAGTGAGCGAATAATAAATAAGGTCAAAATGTGACTTAAGAAGATTAAATATACCAGATTGTCCGGAAGCTAGAATAACCCACGTAAGCTTAACATAGTATTAGACACTATACGTCATTAGCCCTTAAACCTTACACCATAAAACGTATAACAATTGTGTAGTGTTTGGAATGGTTACCGAGGTACTGATCTGAAATATCTACTACTGGACCCTCTGATAGGTATACATAATTAGCAGTGCAACGCTGCAATACTAGAACCTGTATTTCTACTCAACGCAATGAGTAGTTATATAGCACAGAGTAATGGTTAAGTCTGATTAACTTTCGAATATTTAAGAACATAGTGACTACCCTTGTGTTGAATAATGAGTAACATCAATCGTGATTTTCGGAGCCTATTTTTGACGTTTTATCTTGATATTTGACAGACCTTCTAATTGAAGTAAAAACAAAAATGTCTTCCATATATATAAATAAAATGAAGTAAGAGAATCCCTATTTTACAAAATTCAGGATACATTTAACTTATCCTATTCAAACAACTTCCCATCTGTCATTTTATCTTAGTTTTGATTGTTCGGAACAATTTCAGAATTACTAACAAGTGATATTATTTAGCTTCTTTGTCAATTTGAGTCGTTTTTGGTTAAAATCTCATATACTAACCATTTTATCAGATCTTGTTTAGCATTATACAATTCTACAAGGAATAGTAAAACTCAACAGACATCATAGATTCAATGTTTTCATCAGTACAGTTGTCTGACATTGAGTTTGTTTGAAAATTATCATTTGTGATCATCTGAATTTTCTGTAAAAAAAAACGAACAATATAATATAGTATTTATGACTTCAAGAGGTATCTCCTCGAGTCCTAGTGAGAAGGAGTGACCAATGAAGTTCAAGCGAATCTCTTGTAAGATAGTGTAGTGTCGGTTATTATGTTAAGCCCATATACCTTATTCTAGCTTTCGGACAGCCCATTCTATTCATTCTACTTGAGTCACATTCTGACCTTGTTATTTATTCGCTTATCAATCTTCACTGTTTTTATATGAGCGCATATTTGTGTACATTTCTTATCCCGTTACTCATCCCATGTCTGTAACTTATTCTGTGTGTCTATAAATATTGATTAACGCTTGGTTAAAGAGGAGTTGGCTTACCCGCTGTCTCCACTGCGTGTCGTTGCTCTTCTCTCTATTTCATTCGATTTATATACAAAATATACGTATTCTCTTTTTTTCTGCATGATCTACCATCTTCCACAGAGAACACTTTTGTGAAATATGCGGATGATCTCATTGTATGTATGCCTATCTCTTCCTCTTTACATCCCATAGAGATGAGTGAGTTTTGTCCCGTATTGATTGTTGGTCTGTTGGTAATGGTCTCATACTTAATCCGTCTAAATGTTAAGCTGTTAACTTTAGTATGAGACATGAACGGAATCTAAACACCAATTTGAGATCCCATAATGCTTGTTCCATTGGAGACTCTTTGATAAACACAGTGTCGAAGGTCAGTTATCTTGGTGTCACCTTTTCCTCTGATCTCTCTTGGTGTTCCCATGTTTTATTGTTGTCGAAGAAGGTTTTCCGTCTGACTTACTACATAAAGAGATTGAATGCTCTTGGGATTACTCGTCATTTACTCTAACAATTTGTAAATTCTTGCATATTACCTATTATTCTTTACTGTTCTCCATTATTCTTTCCCAGGCTTTTGAGAAAAGACTTAGCTGTATTGCGGAGAGTGCTGAAGGCAGTTAGCAAGATTTGTGGGGAATCTTTCGAGGTCATTATTAATATGGTTGTGGATAGACATCTAAAGTCATGCAAACTCCTGGCAGATGTTATTTTATCAGATACTAACCATCCCCTTCAGTCCTATCTTTCTCCTTGTATCTCTTCTGGTAAAACGAGACGTAATTACATTAAAATCCATGCACGCAAATTAGAGTATAAAAGTTCTATAATACCTTAACTAGCGAATATACTCTATGACGAACAGGTTGTTAGAGTTAACCTAGCCAATAACCTGCATTCTTAATATGTCCCTAATTTGAAAAGTTGTACAGTCTTTTTGGGGTTTTTTTAAAACCTTTTTTTCCTTTTTTTGTATTTGTCACTGCTTTTTTGCGTAAGTAACTTGTTGAAATACCCTGTGTTGAGAATTCTATATTGTACCAAAATATAATATTGAATAAAGCCATTAATAATAATTAAAAAAAAAGGTCCATTCTCGTTATTTGACTTATCTAAATCCGTTATTGACTAACGCGATTAAGGTCGATGATTATATACGAGAATAGGCAATATATATATTTCAACAACAATCATCATTACAATCTCCTTGGAGTCAGATCCACTGGGCCACTAAAGTGGAAAACCCTTCCGACAACATCGTTTGATCTAAATGACGATTAAATAACGGGCCTCCACTAAAACAGTAACTCACTGATGACAATGATGAACGGTGAAACAATTCCATAGATTGTTTGAAGTCAAACGTTAACGCCATTTTGAATGCTAGCCGATTCATTGGTCTAAAGGTTCAGCGTCCGCGTACAAGATTGATAGGTCCTGGGTTCGAATTACGCAAGGTGTGATTGTAGATGCACACTGATAAGGAGTTTCATACTATGATGAAATGGTCGTCGAATGCTTCCAGATTTCCCATGATGACTCACGATTTCAACTATAGAAATTACTATAATATATCCACAAAATACCTTTCTGATAAGAATTATATAATGTGATTCTTTTTTTCTTTAATTTAATTATTACATAGAGAATTCTATATTCAAGAAGATATCATCAAATGATTTCATAAATAGAATTCCTATTCATTTATCTTTATTAAATCAGTTGAACAATCAACAAAATGAACAAAGTCTTAATTCAAATATAGAACTAATTCATGATGATATAAAACAAATGAATCTATTGAAACATCGAATGAATACGATAGATTTAAATCAATTCGATACTGTTGAATTACAATGGTATGATTTAATAAACTTATCTAACAGATTTCATAGCTTTATAACATATGATAATAATGAACAGAAATTTGTTCTTTGTGGAAATGATTCTTCAGTATTACGGGTAAGAATTTGTAATTTTTTTTTGTAAACAGTTTACGTGTATTTTATTGTTGTGGAACAATCAATGGAATGGGATTCATCAATCTACGTCAAATTTATTGACTAAGAAAAAGCATTTGATAGTGTGGATAAGAAAACACTGTGGAAGCTTTTTCGACACTACGGAGTGCTTGAGAAGGCAGTCAGTATCATATAGAATTCATATGATGCAAAATCGTGCACGGATGACCACTGACATACTTATTCGAGGTAAAGACCGGTGTTAGGCAAGGTTGATTACTCTCACCCTTTCTCTTTCTCCTACTGATCGACTGGATCATGAAGACGTCAACATTCAGGGGAAGCATGGGATACAATGGACATCTAGGATGAAATTGGACGATCTAGACATCGCAGATGATCTGGTTCTTTTATCACACATGCAACAACAAATGCAGAAGAAGACGACCAGTGTAGCAGCGGCCTCGGCACCAGTACGTCTCAACATACACAAAGGGAGAAGGAAGATTCTCCGATACATCACAGAATAAAACAATCGAATCACACTTGATAAAGAAACTTTGGAAAATGTAAAAACCTTTACATATCTGGCCGGAATCATTGATGAACATGGTGGATGTGATGCAGATGTGAAGGTGCGGATCGGTAAAGCAAGAGCAGTATATTTACAACTGAAGAACATCTGGAACTCAAAACAATTGTCTGTCAACCAACACCAAAGTAAGAATTTTCAATACAAATGTCAAAACAGTTCTACTGTATGGGGCGGAAACTTGGACAACTACGAAAGCTATCATCCAGAAGATACAGGTGTTTATTAACAGTTGTCTACGCAAAATACTTCGAATTCGTTTATCAAACACTATCAGCAACAACCTACTATGGGAGAGAACAAATCAGACCCCAGAGGAGGAAGAAATCAGGAAGAAGCACTGGAAGTGGATAGGACACAGATTGAGGAAAGCACCCAACTGCTTCACAAGGCAAGCCCTCACATGGAATCCTCAAGGCCAAAGGAAAAGAGGAAGACCAAAGAACACGTTACTCCGGGAAATGGAGATGGATATGAGAAAAATGAACAAGAATTGGATGGAACTAGAAAAGAAGGCCCAGGACAGAGTGGATTGGAGAATGCTGGTTGGCGGCCTATGCTTCATTGGGGGTAACAGGTGTAAGTAAGTAAATGTTGTCAACCCAGTTAATGCGTAATTTGACATGTCTTCCACTAAAAGTTTAAGTGATAGAATAAGAGGAACTTTTGGTTAACTATTTCCATGTAAGACAGATATCGACTGTCAATTTCTCTATATATATCAATATAAATTTTAGAGGTTTTTCATTTTCCGAGTTGGATACTTTAGCCATGTAGTATTTATTGTTATAACAGACAACACTATCAATACTTGTTTTTGAAGTATGTGTCAGTAATACTATCTATAAATGACAACGGAAACTTCAAGACTAAACCGCCTAAATCAGATGTCACAACACATCGAAAATCCTCTTCCTAGGCTATAGATCATCTCAATATGTAACCAAGGGATTAGTTCGCAGTCCTATCCCTAGTCCTTTAGAATGTATTAATTTTTTGGTTAGAAATTCATACATCGGGTTACAGCAAACTTCAAGACTTAACTAAAGTGTAAATTTTTCTTGATAAAACAGTTGATGGAAGGATAGAACTTCAGCAAATGTTTTAACTGATGTACAAGAGTGTAGACAGTGCTATTTGCTATTATGAAAGCAATTCTAAACCCGGTTTATCCGACAAGATAAAAATCCGCTAACCATGGATTTGCTGAAGACTTTGACCTTACAAATAGCATGTGATAAAGAATTTAGAATGTATGTGAAATAGCTTGCGGTAGGAAGTCATGACTGGTAGAATTTAGAGGTCTCAAATGTGAAACAGTTACCACCAATTACATTAAATGGTCATTGTACTATATCGCAAATTGATTGAAGTCGATATTACATGAATGAATGCCAACCTAGTGGTTTTACTAATCAATAGTTAACTGCATGACATGAAGATCCTGGGTTCATTTACTTTTTAATAACACCCAAATCGGGATCAATCCCTGACGAATACAACTTACAAGTTAAACTCATTTCCACAAAATAGAGTGTAATATGAATTTTATACTAAGATCATTTTATTTCTTAATGTGTATTTATGATTTATTAATAGATGAAACAAAATAAATTGGATATACATGCAGAGCTTAATGAATTCAATAATTTATCTACCATAAATATGACAACTACAACCAATCTATTCGAAAATACTAATTGTATTAATCTAGCCAATATAAATACTACCATAAATAATAAACAATCATCAAATCTTATTTTATCAGATTATCGACAAGCTGCATTACATTCTCCACCACCACCAACGACGACGACAACAACAATAATAACAACCACAGCAACAACACTATGTCCAACTCTGGATGATAGATTACATCATAAATCTCTTAGTAACCCTACAAATAATATCCAAGATGAAACAATCTACCCATTGATAAAATTTTCTGTTTCAAATATTCTTAATAAACACTGAGAAATAGTACCATTAAAATAACAATTATAACTTGCATACAGTTTTTTCTGAAACATCCAATAATGAAAAATAATTATCAATATAGGGATTATGGAGATTATTAAGTTTTTGATTGAGATCATGAACCGATTGGTGTTAGACCACCGTTGGAAATCTGAACTCTTAAGACTTTCTCATCGATAATTTATGACCTTAGTTATATGTATTGGGAACAAAATGTTCGAACTTCTTGATCATCAAACTAGTTTAATCACATTTTTCAAATGTTCCACTTCTTGATTGAGATCATGAACCGATTGATGTTAGACCACTGTTGGAGATCTGGAAGGCCGTTTCGACCTATTTTGGAACTCTTCAGCAGTGCACAACCACGATCCCGCTCGCGGGATTCTAAACCAGGGCCTTCAGTCTCGCGCGCGAACGCTTAACATACTGGACTACTGTTGGTGTCTAACATCAACCAATCCGCGAAATTGCGCGACCATCTTCCATTGTACTGAGGTAGATACCTTTCTATGCTCGACACGTATTATACTCAGAATAAAAATTTAAGTATCAAGTAATATGGATAGATAACTTCAGCTGTTCAACAAAATGGGAACAGTATAGTATAGTGATGAGTTTAGAACAACTACAAATTACGAGAGGCTTTTTAGTTAATCAAAAAAATAGCTTTTATAGATGAAGAGTTTAGGAGAAATAAAGTAATAATATTGTAAAGTGATAACAAATTATATAGAAGTAGCTAATCTATTAATGTATTCTATAAGTTATTCTGCTTATAAATCGAAAGAATAAACTTGGTCTGATGGATGAGCATTGTTTATATTCTCGAATCCTTAAGAATACACAAACACATTTTGAACAGTACCCACATATTTCCGAGTTAAGGACAGGATTTTCATCATGAATTGACATTAACTAGAATCTTAAATCATTCCCAAGTCATTAATGAATAAAATCCATTGAAAAGTGTGAGAGGTGACATCTGATTAGTTTGTTGATAAAATTGAAGGCCATCAGGTTAAGGTTTTCTTCAGGATTAATTAAGGGTTTAGAGTTGATATTTAGGGATAGTGTCAGTTTGCCTGTTATGTACAATCTGTAGGAACAGAATTAGACACTTGATACATTAAACACTATCATTATTCCACTCTATGATGGTTGGAAATAATTGTTCGCTATCATTTCAAACGTTTTAATTAGTGTCCAGAAGAATGTTTAATGGTTGATGTATGTGGTGTGTTGAATTTCGCGCACCAAACCAAATGCTCGCTTCTCGATTCTGATTGATCCTTGAAGCATACTTTTATCAATGAAGTAACAATGTTTTGTATCTAAACATTCACAGTTCAAAATAACGTGGATACACTGTTCATAACTTGTCCGTAAGTTAGTATATATCAAGCTCGAAATTTTAGAGTAATACCAATCGATATCTCTAATCAGGGAATATGCATCTCCGAGCATGGTTCAGACCAGCAGTCAATAAATCCATGAACTACTCTATTTATATTTTTTCCAATCTACTTGTATAACAGACAATGTTGGTCATCTGGACAGATTGCGGCTGAATATGCATAACATATACTAAAATTATGTAGGTCAGGGAAGGTTTATAGTTTCATCGATCGACCGAATATCTTTGCTCAGAAATATTGAGTTCCAAAGTAGAAATAATACTTATAGTATGAATGTTTTCCATATCATAAATGACTCGTTATTGTGTGCACTAACTGACTAAATGAAGTTCTTATCAGCCGGTTCCATAAAATCGATTACCTGTTTACAAGTTATCGTTTAATTATAAATCAACAAGATAATTCCATTTACAATTGAACGATCACTGGGTGGTGATCAATGTCATGTAAGTCAAGTCCTTCTTAGTGTAGATTGAATCCTATCGACTAAGTTGCAATGTGGCCACCAGTCTAGGTGACTCGACACTGCGTGCACTATGTTGAGATCAGATGATAGTAGGAGGTAGCCAACAGGAAACCACATTGCAACTTGGTCAATAGGACTTGATCTACACTAAGAAGGACCTGACATACATGACATTGATCACCACCCGGTGATCAATCAATTGTAAATACATCTCAGTCCTACAAACCAGTTGCAGCCCAGACAGCTCATTGGTAACGTCTCTGACTGTGAAGCTGGATGACAGGGGATCGGATCCGTCAGGGAGCATCAGTTCCCTCAAAATTACAGGTACACCTTGCTGACGACTGCTAAGTAGCATGAAACTTAGGTCCAGAGTTCCCTGTTGACTACCTCCATCAAGTTTCTACTAAATGAGGATCATTGAACTCAGTTGAAGTACAATATGTTTATTTACATAGCTAATTATTTTCAATTACAACTTCTATACATGATTAACAAGACTGCTTCTATCTTTTTCATCATTGTCTGTTAATTAGAGTAAGACGTTCAAGTTTATATAAAAGCTTCAGATAAAAACTTCAGAAGAATTGGATTATATCCAAGTTAGTTCAATTATATATCCATTATACAATGGTTATTAATTACAGAACTGGGCAACTATTATACAGTACGAAGTCACAGTGAATTAATTAATACAAGGCAAAAATGCATTGAAAAGTAAATAATTACAACTGAAAAAAACACAGGTTGCTAATGAACAGAATTTAATGTGAATAAATTAATACGACGAAATCGCGTTGACAGCTGACTGTACAGAAATCACCTTAAAAACAATATGTGAATCTTAATATTGATTTTCTTTTTCATCTGTTGCATTTGAGAATGCCGTCTCCACAACAAATGTGATGAATGGGTCCAACGTAATAACTAGTCTATAGTGTATACTTAGATCGTTTATGGGTGTTAACTCATATCAGTAACAAAATTCCAGATAGATTATAGAAGTCTTCGTACGAACTAGTAACAGATAGAAACCGAACATACCGGAAGTGATACACGTATCATTGATGAAATTGGATGATCGTTATTATAAAATTGAGGATGTTGCTATGTTTGGACAGATTACTAGTTCACCTAATCTGAAAACAGAACGAAGACTGTGACACAATGACAGATGAGCTAGCTATCCCGACGCGTCCCAGCCCCGCTAACTAGAGGGAGACGTTCAAGTTCGGAAGAAGGAAATAAATTCCACAAGCAACCAGAAGCACGAACAACAACAGCAAACACAAATCAAGCGTATGATATACAGCATAAGAATGTCCTTGGGAAGCGCCACAAAATAGCGTACTAAAGGATACAACGAACCAATAGCGTTTAAGATCCTCCCAAGTAGGAAATACGACATGAAGGTAAAAAATAAGCGCTTTTGGCGCAAAAACAAGAAATTCAAATTCTTAAAATGGAATTACAAAAATAGGATATTAACCAAGTGAGCTCTGCGGATCTAACACCCCCAACAGATGCGAACCACAACACACTATTTAAACTTAGTTATTCTGATAGTCATTCAACCTGGAGGTCCTAATTTCCATTCCAAATAATTTAGTAAGGTGTTTATAGATGAGAAACTTAAAGTTAGAAAGGAATATATACAGAGCTACATCTTATTTTAGCTGGTTTTCTAGCTGACATTAAGGTGTAAGAATGACTATCTTAAAATGGATTTTCTAAATTCAATGTTAGGTATTCCAAAACTTACATGTATTATGATTAGAAGGCTGACAATACTGTTCAATCATTTAGGTTGAAGAAGATAGATTATTTTAGATGAAGTGGTCAACTAAAACGTCAATATCAGAAGGGGTTTTGTGGAGATTTTAGTAATTTCAATAGTTGAGATCATGAGTCAATTGAAGCTAGACCACCATGAAAAACCTTAAAGCACTTGACGGCCATTTCGTCCTAGTATGGGACTCCTCAGCAGTGAGCATCCACGTTAATACTCTAATGTATATAGTTCATTGAACTAACCAACCACTTTGATTATGAAAAACAAATATGTGTAGAAATAATGTTCAATAATTTACAAACTTGTATAACAAACAATTCGATAGAAATAATTGAACACATAATACTATTTACATAAATTATTGATAATTTTAGGGTGAATTTACATATGGTGGTACAAGTTTTTCTGTATAATGCTCTATAACTGTATCACATAGTTGATCTGCTATTTCTAAACTGATGCCAACCATATCTTCTCTCCAAGATGAACTTTCCATTCGGCGTATATCACGAATTAAATAACTGGATTAAAAAAGTAGAAGATTATTTGCTGATATTTACAAATTTCTTGAAACAATACCACACAATACTAATTGAATTTGAGGAAGCAGTTATATAGATGTTTCATTTTAAGTACTTGCTTACTTACTTACGCCTGTTACTCCTCGTGGATGAGCAAAGGCCGATCACCAGCATTCTCCATCCATTTTAAGTAACAGTTACTTTATAAAAGAGAATGTTGATTTTTATATCGTTCAGATAAATATATGGAAATGTGTTACGAGTAATTGATGGTTTCAAGCAATCACAGGAATTACATTATCTTATTTCTTTAAATATCGATGGTAAATGTTTCACTTTACACTTTACTAGGTTGTCACAACACACCACTGGAGAGGGAAAGTTGATGAAAGTCCAGGTTAGAATATAGAAATTATAGCCATTGAAGTATGCTGTATTTCATAAACTCTTCTTTAATGGTCCAAATTACCGAGAATCCACCTCCTATTTTCTGGTTATAAAAGTATATTTTATGTCTCTTTATACAGGAACAATATGGTATCAGTATTGCGTTGGGTAGATACTAGTCAATAGCTGCTGTTTTGCTGGGATAGATGACTCGATCAGGGTAAAAAGTGAATGCCAAAGGAAACAATGTTGACACTGGATTAGATCTTAGATACAACCAATGATATATACCAGAAATGAACACAAACATACTTGATGTTATGGTGCTGTTCTGAAATTTAAATGTTTAGATTGTATTTCCAGGCATAAAAGATAAGCGTCTGCGTGATCAACCACGAATATCGGTGAAATAGGAATTATCTTTTGTAAACTTATGCAAATCAACCTCTCAGTCAATCAGAACGTAGAACCTGGTACGTATGTACATCCGTTCAACCTCTAGATAACTCACATTTGTTCCCAAAAGTCAGTGTCTATTTGCTACTCAGTAACTCTGTGTTAACTTAAGTATGAATTTGAGTACATAACATAAAAACCAGATGCTAATACTCAAAACATCAAAAAAATCGATTTCACATGAACGCTTAACCTCTATATCACGGCCAAGGAGTCTCGTACTAGGACAAAACAGCCGTACAGTGCTCCCAGGTTTTCAGTGGTGGTCTAGCTAAGATCGACTCATGAACTCGGCTGTTACAATAAATAATATTAGTTTGAAAATGATGTATGGTGTATGACTCCATAGATTTGGATTCATAACTGCTAAATTTCCTAAAATAATTTAGGTGATGACTGTAGATTTTAATTAGCCATAATACAAATATAAGTAACAAAATAAGATGTAATATACGTTAAGTTCAAAATTACCTATCATTTTGACGCCATTGTAGTCGAGTATCATACACTCGTATTAGTCCACCATCAATACGTAAGAAAAAACGTTGTAATAAAAAGAAACCAGAAGACATTGCGCGAAACTTTATATTCAGAATAGATACACCATTATCACCTAGTTCATCTTCATATAGCGTTGTATTGACAAAAAAGCGAATAGGATCTTTCCGACGTAAATACTCCATATCTAAACCCTCAGAAGTTGGAGATATACTCCAGGGACCTATAATGAAAGTAATTTACCAATCACGAAATCATTGTCAAGCTATTTAAACTGAGTGCACATTGTCATATAACCAAATGGAATACTATCGTGCTATTGATTACAATCCTATAAGTTGATATACTTGGGTGAAAAATGTAAAACCACATCAGTCACATCTGAATTGTGTGGTGAACAACACAAAGTAGGACTTGGAAAACACCATGAGTTATCTTCAAATTTACGTAACGTGCAAGAATTAAGCCCGACAGTAAGATCATAATTTTATTAAGCAGAGTGACCATCTATACATATCCCTCGATGATTTATTTGCTAACAGAAATCTCATTACGTTTATCCTTGTATATAATATTTTATAAACGACCATGTTTTACAGATAAAAGAACTGTTCCTACTGGCTAACATTCTTGTCTTTTGATAACCATTTACTTGAGGGAGGTTGCACCAATAATTTGGCCTCATGAAAAGTTATCGTTTGAACACATGGTGTCATCTGTCAGTCAAAATTTCAATAATTTGCTTTAGAAACCCCAAAACGTGATCGTTATTCACGAAACTTTCGAAACAATTCCCTAGAACGGTGACGACACGGATGCTATGACGGAGAAGAGTATATAAACGTAAACAAAACTCACCAGACAAAGTGCCTGTATACGGAGTAGTGAAAGTCCAGTCATATGGTTTATGTGGCAGTATGTCTTCTTGATTAGTAATTCGAGAATCTCTCCAGTCCTTTGCAAATGGTACCTTCGGTGTGTTGAGATTAGTATTAAGTAACTCACCTCTATAGTTATATTCTTTGGGTCGACTAATTTAAGAGCATCAAGTGCATTAAATTCAATTTTGCATATTTGTTCATTATTTGGTTGAC
This sequence comes from Schistosoma haematobium, assembly GCF_000699445.3. Taxonomy (NCBI): domain Eukaryota; kingdom Metazoa; phylum Platyhelminthes; class Trematoda; order Strigeidida; family Schistosomatidae; genus Schistosoma; species Schistosoma haematobium. The sequence continues at coordinate 78,013,891 of NC_067195.1, forward strand.
AGAAACAAATTGATAAGGAATTTTGATCGAATATCATTTCAGGAATCGTTGGAAGTTCTAAACTTCTTTCAAACGCCTCTCTTTCTTCGCCAAGAGATTTTAAAATATGATGTTCTTTGAGAATAATTAACCAGTCATCTAGACGGTGCTGAGAAGACTTGACACAAGCTTGTTCCATTAGGGTTTGACAAAATAATCCTATCAAATAGGTTCTGAACAATACAGGATCAGTCAAGCCCGGTATAAAATAAGTACAAGAGTAACACGATCAATATCTACAAGATATACAAAGAAATTATTTAAAAAGTTACGAATTGTAAGAAACACAAACATACTTATCTTAATACATTACTATAATAAAGTTAGTACGTCAGAACCAGGTATTGCAATAAGTAGGAGTAACAAAACACATACAAGAACTTGTATAACACAAACATCCGATAACAATATATAGTTTACCAATATTACAAAAATTTTGGTATATTACATCAAAAAAGTGTATTAAACAAGGTGGGATGGTAGTATTGTGAAAGACAGAGGGTTACAAAATCAATGAATAAGTAGGTATGAACGGTAGCTAGTGAGAGATGCACTTCAATTGGGAGATTGATTCAACTTTTACGAAGAACATAGTAAAATACAACCGCAAGATTCTAGCAGGCTTCTATTTTATGTCATCCCTGTTAACATTCAACACTACTAAGATGCAAAATTAAAAAAACCAAACCAGAAAGTAGTGATGAATCTATAGATGCCAGTTTTATACAGTTATTGCCCAGAACACTAAATGTTATCAACAATTCTCCCACTTCGAACCAAACAAGATATAAATACTTTAGGAGTTTCAAAACTAGTTTGCGATGAGTATGAAATCACTAAAACTCTTACTAAGGTTATATCGATGATGTTACTTTTCAACGCTTGAATCAGCCGAAATTAACATAGAACTTAAGATAAAAATGTATCAGTATACGTTCACAAACTATATAGATACAGTGAAGAGGAATCAACAAGATAAACAAAAAAGTCAAAATAGTAACCCCATTGACCATACCTACTCACCTTACTTGCTCGTTTACTAGGTATTTAGGTGTGTTACTCTTTAAGTGTGAGGGCTGGTAACACATGGTTACTAAAACAGAAGTACGTGAAACGGGGTTCGAACCTGTGATTTAGGAGGGGAGCATTAGACGTCCTAATCACTAAGCCACTGGTCCACTAGAACTTGAGGAAATATTTTTCATTTATTCACTCCATGAAGATTGATTACTATCCACAATTGTAACATACTTATAAAGAATAAGTTCTAAAATGTACGAATATATTTGTGGAATAGAAGGTATGAAACAACGAAACCCGAAACCCAGAAAATAAGGAATGGATGCGTCTGAGCCACTTCACTACGAGTCCAATTATTGATCAAAATTACTGGCAGGACTTCGCCTTCTCAAACACAGGGAGACGAGTTTCCGGATATTTGTCATTTCAAAACAGACAGCGAAAATAAATGTTTTCCCCAGATTTTTTAAAGCCACACTAGTATATCTGAAACGATGATCGGCAGACAGTTCATTTTGTATTTAAAAACTGTTATTTCCTAGAAATGAATACTGGAAGAAAGTTACTCCAGGTCTTTATCAGACTTGCAAACCATATACCACATTCTAATACTGCTTGGTCTACTTTTCTTTATACGAGCGTTGCCAATAACGATGGTTAGTAGTCAGATAATAAAACTTAGAATTACAGGTAACTGATTTCCTTCATAAAAAAGAGACTGGAGTTTATATGTAAAATATCATCCGCTTAGATTTTAAAAAGCATACAAAAAATTACTACGCTGCCAAATATTACGGTCGAGATAATGATTTCTTAGGATATCTTAGTCATTCGAAACTACAACCTATTACGTCGAACTACACGCCTGACATAGATAAGACCAACCATGAAAGACTTGATTCTGCACAAAGGAAAATATCAACAAGGGTAATCATCGAATCGAATATATTTGATTTAGTGACTATAAGTAGGATTTGTTCACGAAGGATACTTAAAGCACCTCACGCCGACCAGAGTCGTTTGAGTCGACGTGAAATTAAAACGGCAGTTAGTGTGAAGAATATAACATCAGATCTGAAGGATAATCATAATAATACAAGCTTCAGATAAGTCAAGTTGTCAGCGATTCACCGACTAATAGGTACTATGATGATGTGCAGGTACTGAAACCAACCATCACATCCATTTACATCTTAAAAACACCGTTATCTTATAACACCAGACCATAGCTTGGTGTTTATCGCAGAAGTTATGGAAGCTATGTCGAATAACGCATGAAACCGCCCGTTGAATTCTGAAGCAGTGAGGAGGGAACTGGTAAACATTCATTTGTAAGAGACTAGGTAATAAAGTTACTCCAATCCAAGCCTTGTATATAAACTGAATGCCAACTTCTACAATGAAACCTTCCTGAAATGACCAGTAAGTTACATGTGCCAAGGTCACATCCAGCTAATCAAATTAAGCGGTATATTTTTACTATGAAAATTAGGTTGACCTGACTATCCTAAATACCCATTACAATATTGTCATTTTGGCCCAAACATCAAACTTTGCCGAGAGGAATCGGCAGACTGTTGATTCCTTTTGATATGTATTTCTATAGTATGGAAGTGTTCTATTCGATGTATTCCTTGTTGAAACTGCATGAGCGAATGCAGATTAGGCAATAGTAGCAGCGACCATGGATTAATGCAGGGTAACCACTCACAACCCAAACAAAATCAGAGTATAAGCCAAGCTGTCTTTTAAAAGAAACTTCGTCAGCTGCTATTGCTATCGTCACTGGTCGGGAGTTTCTTAGTGCACTGTTACTAACCTCAAACGTTTGCTTGAGTTTTGGTGCAGGCTTTTTCATTTCATATCCTTGGTGGGTTGACCCTTAATTAGGGGTTGTCACTGAAAACTAGTAGTGTTATACTGCAATAAAGCAGGTCATGTGTCATATGATACATCTGGATTATATTCCACTAATCCCACAGTACTTCATTGGTTATAAACAGAGGGCTTCCAGAAAAGCTAAGTTCGCTTTGTTTTTTTGGTCTGAGTGCCTTTTTAGTTGTTCTTCTGTGAACACGATCCAAGAAAGCAATACATTTTCAGGTTACAGTGACGTAAAACAGAAGTCTTTTTCCAGGTGAGAACCCAAGCAAACACCTAAAAACATTTCCACTAACTCTGAAGTCGACCCACCGAATATTCTTGAAGGAAATCTCTGGCTGTCACGAGCATAATTTAATGACTGTAGAATACCAGTAGACACTGCTAGCAGCTCTTCTAGGGCTACTAGAGGTCCCAGGCCCGGGTAAAGAAAGAGGGTTGGCGTGGGGTCAGCAACCCGTAGAAAAATAACTTGCCAAAGTACGCTAATCAGAATAAACAAATTAAACCATTCGAATTCTGTTCTTCAAGTTGAAGGATCTTCATTCAGAAGAATGATGACGTCTCGTGGTGAAAGCAGAGGTTCTTGGGAAGTCACGAGGTAAACGCCCTTCATACCGACCAGAGCAACAATTATTATAGGTACGTGGAATGTCCGGACAATGTGGAAGAACGGGAGAACCAATCGAATAGCTGGATAAATGAGGAGATACAGCTTGACGGGGCTCGTGATAAGTGAAACCCAGCGTACCCAATTCGGATAGAAAAAGTTAGATTCGGGAGAGATGTTGCTGTATTCTGGTCATGAAGAACAAAATGCTCCACATATCGAGGGAGTTGCTGCGATACTGTCTAAGGAAGCAAACGAAGCACTTATTGGAATGAATTTCTCATGGACACACGATCATTAAAGCACCCTTCAAAACAAAAATGTGGGAATCGAATGAATGTTATCCCGTGTTATTCTCTAAACAATGGTGGCAGTGAAGACGATGAACATCAGTTCTACCCGAGGCTTCAATCGATCATAGCGAAGCGCTCATGAAAGAACCCGACCACCAGGTGAGAGGTTTGAACATCAAAGTCGAAACGCATAACACCGTCCATGAAGATATCGTGCGACTACTTGGATTGGGAGAAAAGAATGAGAACAATGGGAGGTCCCAAAATTTATGTGCATTTAGCAAAATGGTAATAGTTGGCGTGATATTCCCTCACAAACGCATGCACAAAGCTACATGGTCTCATGAGATCACACTTAAGAGAACAAGATCGATCATATTTGCATGGGAAAATTCAGAAAATACATGGTAGACGTGGGAAGCAGAAGAGGAGCTGATATAACTTTGAATCACTGCCTGGTGGTTTCTAAGGAAACATTGGACAACTGAACAGGCAGCATTATAAAGGTCCAATACAGCGTTCCTTCAAGATACTGACAAACACGACAAATTTAAGACAGGTTTCAGCAATACGCTCTAAGACTTACAAGATCCGCTTGCAGAAGAAACTACTATGTAGTACAGTTGAAAAGGGATCTCAGAAGCACCAGCTTGAACGTGTCAGGAGGTTATGGTTCGTAAGAGGCACCAACAGCCGGAGAAATGCGGAGATATCTATGACATGTACCGAATACACATAAGTAAACAAGATACTGAAAAGCAGAATTAAAGATTTCAAGTAGAAATACATGGAAAATATCGCAGTGCTAGCGGATGAATCTGCAAAAGAATCGAATCCGTGAAGAGTTTATGATGCAACGAAAAAACTAGCAGAGAAATATAATAAACTTGAGAGATAAGTTAAAGATAAATAAGGAAAGCCAATCACTGCGATAGGAGAAAAATGGAACAGATTGACAGAACTCTCCGAGGAACTCTTGCAAAGACCATACACATTGAACCCACAAGACAGTGAAACAGCACTTACAAACAAATATCACTTACCAATAAACGAAGAGATCAGGATGGCCATCAAAAAAACCAACAGTGGGAAATCGGTAGCACCAAACAATAAATCAGCTGAAGCACGAAAGTCGGGCACAGAAGTAACTGAAACGTGCTACACGCTATATTCAGGAAGATTTTGGAGGATAAACAAGTGCCACCGATCGACTGAAAACAAGGATACCTCATTTAAATGTTGGTTGCAGGTAGACAACAGGAAACCCTGGGCCGGGTTTTGTGCTCCTTGGCACTCGTCAGCAAGGTGTACCTCTAATCTTAAGGGAACTGGTGCTCCCTGGCGGATTCGACCTCGTGTCACCCAGCTTCATAGTTAAAGACGTTACCACCGAGCTATCCAAACCTCATCAAGATACCAAGTAAAGGAGATCTGAGCAATTGTGAAAGCCACAGAAGCACCACACTACTAACGGTAATATGAAAAAATTTCAACACAGTGCTGTTGAACTTAATGGAACATTTCGTAAACGCCAAACTCCGAGATCAACAAACAGGATTACGTGAGAATCGATTGTATATCGCCCAAACCGCGGCACTTTGGATCATTGTTGAGAAATCAATTGAATGCAACTCGTCACCATACATCATCTTCATTTACTATGAGAAAGCGTTTGACAGTGTGGATAGGAGAACTTTACGAAACCTCCTTCGACACAATGAAGTGAGTAGCTGATTAGATCGTCAACATCATACGGAATGTTTAAGACGGAGTACACTGCAAAGTCGTGCATGGAGGACATCTGACAGATGCACTGCAAGTGTGAGCTGATGTCATGCAACGTTGCTTACTCTCATCTTTTCTCTTTCTTCTGGTGGTTGAATGGATTACGAAGACCTCAAGAACTGAGAAGTGGCTTGGAATACAGTGAACAGCTTGAATGGTGCTTGGTGGCTTCGACTTCGCAGATGACCTAGATCTTTTATCTCATGCACAAAAACAAATGTAGGTGAAAACCACTGGTGTAGCAGTAGTCTCTACATTCGTAGGCCTCAACATACACGAGAGATAAGGGAAGATCCTCAAATACACTATGAAGAGCACCAACCCAAACACACTTGATGTCGAAACTTTGGAAGAGGTGGGGGCTCCCACGTACCTTGTCAGCGTATTTGATGAAGAGAGAGGATCTGATACGGGGGTGAAGGCATTGGTTGCCAAACCAAGGACAGCATTCCTACAATTGAAGAGCATTTATAACTCGAAACAACTGTCTGCTACCCAACAACGATGTTAGAATTTTCAATACGAACATCACAGCAGTTTTACTGTATGGATTTGAAACTTGGAGAACTACATCCGTCATTAAAATTGTACAAGTATTATTCAACAGTTATTTACTCAATATACTGAATTTCCGTTGGTCGGATATCATCGGTAACAACCTTCTATTGAGGAGAACAAGTTAGCTTTCGATTGAAGAGAAATTTAGGAAAAGTTGCCAAAGATGAGTATGACATATATTAAGGAAGTCATCAAACTGTCCCAGGAGGCAATCCCTGACTTGGAATTGTGAATGGTAAAGGGTAAAATGAAGATGAAGGAACGTATTGCGTCGGTAATCGGAGGCGGAAATCAAAAGGGTGAATAGTAACAGGGAAAAACTGGAGATAGGAGTTTAGGACACAAGTGGTTGGAGAATGCTCGTGGCAGGCCAATGGTTGTCCATGAGAGGTAAGTTTGTATTTAAGTAAGGTTCTACATAACTTAGCAAGCTGATTTCTAATCCAACAGGTTAATGCACGACATTTGCAAGAAACTTTGATCCCTAAAGCTCACATGTTCCCGATACACACCGAATACTGGACGGCCGATAAGGCTCTACTTCTCGTATCTAATCAATAATGTAATGTGCAAATCTAATAGAAAGTTTGCCAAGCTATATTACTTCCATGATGATTTTACTATCTTTCCCTTTTCTTCTGATCAGCCGTTTGGCGCTGAAGCCCAACAGTGTTGTCATCTTATTAAAACATTATTCAAGCATCCCAATAACCTTTCATCATTATCCAGAAGCCCTACGAAATGGTTGCCTGCTGGACACAATAGGAGTGTTCGAACTATCAAGATGGTCTTCGCATCTGATAAAGGTTCATATTTTTGTTGAAAAAGACATGGAAGACATTTCCTGTTATCTTTCCTCTCGTTTTTTCTTTTGTTCGTTTTGAAGGCAGACCACATTTCTCCATAAAATTACTTCCAATTCTATCCGAACTTCTGTAACGTGTTGCTCCATGACAGTTTGGAGCTTTCGATACGTAAACTGTTGCTCTAAGTCTCTTAGCTTTCTCATTAATCTGAATAGAATTATTCTGGTGGAACACAAAAACTCACATAGCTCAGCGACATACATGCATCGCATAAGGTTGTAGAAAATGTGGTGACCCGCCAACATAGCAAACATTTTTCGCTAAACAGAAAGCGAAGAACACGAACAATTGTCATTTAGAATTTACCCATTCAATAATGACAGTAGTACGTTAATATCATGAACTATGTTATCGCGTTTCTTGTCATTTTGAAATAGATTGTAGTTTCTAGGTGCGATATCTGAACGCATACTTCACCTCAGTCAGTCTGCAAAGTTCCCCTTCACGAAGGCATTCCACCCAAACTGTCTACGTTCTCGGAAGGAGAGGATACATTTCTCCCAAATAGTTTACATCACGGGGGAAGAATAGAATTGTCACTTTTCTTTCACTCAAGTTTTATTAAATATCCCCAAACTCCAGCTTTATTCGGGTGTGATGAGAAATGGATGGCAGTGCAGAAACAGAAAATAAAGAGAGTCATAAGCAGTGTCTGCTTGGCAGATAAGTCTTTGATAGAATCCGTACTCGGTCACAGAATACCGTGCCAAATTCCTAAAGTACCACTGGACCTAACCCCAGCATACCTGAAAATGGCTTAATCTTACCGAATATTAGAGTGAGTAATTTGTTAGAACCTAACAACCATGGTCTAGAAATTATACATGCACTTGATTCAGAGATCGAAGGATATATTCACAGCACTCTATCAGATAACTACAGGAGTTCAGATCGAAAATTGATAAGAACTCCTCTGACCACGGCTTCTCACTAGAACTCCAAGAAACTCATCTTGAAGCCAGTTACTAGTGAGCACATGACAATTATCAGTGTAGGGTTGTAGAGATTGTTGAGTATAGAGGTTAGGCGTTCGCCCACGAGACTGAAGGCAACGGGTTCGAGTCACAAATGAGGGATCGTGGATGCAAATTTCTGAGGAGTATCGTACTAGAACAAATCGACCGTTCAGTGCTTCTAGGTTTTCAATGGTGGTCTAACATTCGTCCATTGAAACTCAAAATCGATTTGTCCAGAATATATCAGGCAAAACTTTATAAAATAGTTTTGTTAAAAACATATTTTAGATGAATAGCATAGATTCGATTACTGATATATTCATTAATTTCAGTCTTCTAATTATTTCCCTTTCTGTCATTAATTTCATTTAAAAAAGTGTCAGACTATGACATGATAATCAATTATGCATTTCCGGGAAAATTTTCATGATACATAAAGGAAATCTAATCTTATTATTATATCGATTATGAACATAAAAATACTGTGGTGTGTGCTACTTATATCGACATAAGTAGTATATGATGTTAGTCGTGAACAGAATGTCTGGCAAGGGAGAGACAAGAGTATCGAACAGTAACGAATGGAAACAGAATGCAATTTGTATGAAAATGCAGGGACAATGAAGTCTAAGTCATTTTGAGACAAGTGATGGTCGTTTTGCAAATTAAGCATTTACTATATGATTGTTAGATTTAGTTACCAAGTCTTGTAATTTTCTGTCATGTACATTCGATTGTTCTCACCCGTGATATTGTTCACAACAACACTATAGATGCTTTATCGACACCAAATATTCATTATGCTAAAACTACTCCAGCAATAACAATTTATATTTCACTAGCTAAAAATGAATTACGACATGACTAGTCTCGTATTTGATCTTTGAAACATCGGAACGTATGTTCTTGGTTAATTACTCCTGAATATTTAGTCAACAGTTGTAGAAGTACCCTAATTTGATGAAAGAAACACCTTATAGCAACTCATGTGCAATTGAGTTTGTTCACATTTAATTTGGTTAAGCCCTTTTGTTAACTTATTTAGCGGGCAGAGTCTTCCGTACTATAACAACTTATCTATATCATTGTACCTTTATTATTGTCGTGCTTGTATGAAATATGTATGCTTGAGCATTGCTTATATATATAATCCTACACACTCACGACTCGCTAACTTACTCATTCGCCTTTCTGCTTTGTGGTCTGAGTTATCTGTTAATAAAACTGTAGTTGCTGCTTCTCTTTGCTTTCTGATTCTAAACACCGTTGAGGATTATATGATAACGGTTATGAGGGTGATTGGTTAACGAAGCACAGCCACTACAACCTCAATCATTGTTTGACTGTTGATCAACGTCTTTATTACATCCAGATTTTTGAGCAATAGCTTGAAAAGCTTATATGTGTAGTTGGTCTTCACAGTATACATCTGACTACTATAATTGCATAATATTGCTAACTGAGAACTGGTTTTTTTAATGCAAAGGATGAAAATAGTCATCTGAAAAACAACTGAAACGTCTATAATATTAGAGTTTGTGATAATACATGAACCAGTTCAACTGATTATTCATAAGTTTATCTTAAGGAGAGTATATCTGTAGTAAGCGTGGACTTGGTGGGGACAATAGTATTAATATCTCGTTTGCAATTACAGTGTCTTTGTAAATTATGAAAACCATACAATAAATACTTCATTTGCACATCTTCCATCAGTTGTCACTTACATTCTTCATGATTCTTCCAATTCTGATTTTATTCCAATTCCTTTCTGTTCCCTATTCGACTTTTTTTCAGTTCAATCTTCTCAATCCCTTTTTATACAGGCATTCCACCTCTGAATGGCGTTACATACCATTTATATCTGACAACATAAGTAGTATACATCACATATTTATGAAATGTATCTGACTAATCGTCAATTAACTGTCAAATAACACACGGAGTCGAAACATCAGTTCAGTACTTAATGGCTTTTAATATTAATGTTAACACTATTTCAAACCAAATCTCTTATAATGAAATAGTAATATCAGATTTGGTGTATATTTCCATGAAGAAAATAAATATACATAAGCTGGTAATTGAATACCCAGATTTGTAGTTCTATTGTTATGATTGTATCATATTACTAGTAGTGTAATAAAGATACTTTCAAATAGGATTAATGACAAAACATCGGATTTAGGATGTATGTTATTAGTAATACATTACATAGCATCAAATGGTTAACTGATATTAACCACCCCTCTATTTTTTATTTTGTTCATCGGATCTTATAACATGAAGCTATAAAGTCAGTAAAAATGAAATGAAATAATCTAATGAGGGAATCTTTTCTTTCAAAAGTATCATTTTCTGAAGTCATACAATCTTCTTGATGGACACTCAAAAACAGATTAGTCTCTTGAAAACAATATTTAAGGATTTCATTAAATTGTAGCTTGATATATCTAACCATCTTCATTGATAATATCTAGAATATTCTTTGTATTATTTATTGTAAGTTACAGCAATTAACTTCGTGTACAATTACAATATATAAGCTGTGATTTAACTAGATATTTCTAAGTTGATCAAACTGACTCCGCCTGGAGTCCCTCCGTGGGCTACTGCCGTTCTCAAGCCCGGATAAAGGAGGAAGGTTGGGCATGGGGTTATCGGCCCCATCCCGTAGAAAACTAACTCGCTAAAAAACGCTAACCAGAGAAAAATTATTCAATCTGTCATCTTTATCATTCATTGAAGTTAGCTATAACTTATTAGACAACTTTATATAATACTAGAGTCTTTATTAAATCAGGATTGTATCTGGTAAAGGAAAATAGGAAATATAGTATTTTTTCAGTGAGGACTTTTCAACTAGTTGAACATGTATTTTAATGTTGATATTTACAATGGGACTCGAACCCAGTGTCTTTCTCTTCTAACATAAACAAGTATTATTATAAGTATCAACATTGAAATGAAGGTATATTTAATTGATATAGTACACATGCGACGAAAAGCGCTTCCGGTATTTTACTGACACTTACTACGTAACTTTAATTAAACCTTTAGTTAGATTATTATGATGATGATGTTAAGACGGTTCACTAAGGATGCACATATGTCAATGGAAACTAATCAATTACGAACCTAAACATACGGAGCAGTCCTGTGTTTTGTATTCCCAATCATAAAAATGAACATTGAAATCACAATTGTAAATTCAATTTTTAGTGAAATATTTCAATAATAATTATCATCTCCTTTGTCATTGTAAAATTTTCACATGTAGAACATTGGAGTAACTTGGAAGAATGTCCTTCGATTTATCAAAGAAATCAACAATGAGACTATCATTCAAAAAAGTTTGCTTAAATAGTCCAACATCACAGTCAAATAAACTGTGTGAAGAATCAATTATGGAGTTTCAAAAATATTCTACAATGAATAGTGATAATATTGAGAAGAAACAATTAAACTTACGTCTAAGACGCGGACATACAACTCTACTTAGCCTTATGGGATCAGAACTAAGCGATTTATCAAAATCTGATAAAAGTGAAACAGCCGAAGATAGTTATAATGACTTTACAACTATTTCGTTACCTTATGATCAAGCAAATGAATCTACAAATGCATTAATTAATGAATACATCCCAGATGTTTTACCACTAACGACAGCAAATCTTTCAAAGTAAGTTAAATATGTCAGAGATTGTTTTAGCTGTTTTGAGAATATTGTTGATGTATTTGGAAATCATATACTTCATTTTATTGATTATGATTGCTGATCTTCAGTATTAATCCAAAAGAACTACTACTTAAGTTAAATGTAGAATAATGTAAAGGAGTGTATCTCAACTATATAACCATGTTATAATTGACATCATGAACTGATCTTATCAGGTAACCATTGAAAATCAAGAAGCAGTAGACATTTGCCTCACTTTATTACATGTTATAACTTGTAGCCTATGTGCCCTGTTAATGTATAACGTAACGATACCGCCAATTAGAGCCCCACTAAATACTGTTTACTGACAATTATGGATGAGCATGAGAATGAAATATAGGGCATCTTATTGATTGTTTCTTATAAAGCAAACTGTAACCTAGACGTATAATCACAACATAATCTGTCAGATTGTATAACCATTAAGATCCGCCTTAAAAACAATCGTTTCGGGTTATCGTAAAAAATGTGCTTATTAAGTAATCCGTACAATAACTCAACGGATTAAAGTGGCTTAGATTACAAAAGTATCGCATTCGACCATAGTCATCTAGCTTGAGTTTTTATTTATAAACTCTAGTAAAGAAATCTTAAATCAAACAAAAATCTTGTAAAGTCATTTCTGAGATATTAATTAGTGTAGAATTGATTTGTATTTGATCACAGATGTCTTACAAATATTGCTTGCATCTGCTGCGATCACTGGGAAAGTAGTAGTGAGGTTAGACGTAGAGTATTAAAGAATGATGGTAAATCAGTTGAAGAGGTTGTAAGTCTTCATCGACTGAGATGGTTGGAACACGTGTTGCCTATACATAAATACCGATTACCATGACGCACAATTCTGACTTGTATTGAAGACAGTTGGAAGAAACTTAAGGGTGGCCCAATCAAAACGTGGTATCACTGCTTTAAATCACTAACCTCTAGTCTTAGACATGTTGGTAGATGACGAATACTTGGTTAGTGTCCGTGCAACTATCATAACAGAGAGTTGAAGACTGTGTGAAATGGATCAGAATCGGTCACAGTGGTGTACGCATATATATATATATATATATATATATATATATATATATATATATATATATATATATATATATATATATATACGCATATATATATTCTTTGTCTACTCCTTAAACTATGAGATTAAAATTACTTTATACCTTCCTTTTTACCAGTTAACTCTTTCTTTCTGTTTTATTACATCCTTATATGTAATCTTCCTTTTATTACCGTTGAAGTAACTACCTCTATAAATTTGGTGTTCATCTTGTAGGGCTAGTGAAGTATGACAACTTCGACCGATGCATATATGTGCCTGGTCCTACATTGTAGCCGAATGACTGATTGACTAACTGAGAACTGATTTGTAATATCATAACAAACTTTATTAATCAATATTATCGATTGTTGTATTTTATTTTATTTTAATCAATAAAATCATTATCATTTTATTTTATACTTAAATAATTAATGATAGAATTTCATTTACCATTCTGTTTATTAAGGTATATAGTGAAACAGGAGATTGTTTATTGGAATCATGTATTATCTCAACAAATTTCTATGGAATTAATGAATAAATTAAATGATGATAAAAATGTGGTAAGAGTATAATCATTGAAGAAAGTTACTTATTAAGATGGTGGAGATTTGTAGCTCAGGTGGATGATTTTGATGGAGTTTTATACTCTGAGCTGGATGGTTTGGGAGACACAACCAAAACAAAGAAGTAAACAATGAAAAATTTAAGGTCAGTAAGAAACAATCAACGTCAAGGTGTACAGAACAAGCTGTGAAACGCAAATGGAGAAATTCGAACACTTCACTTTTATCTGAAGTTTGTGCTGATGATGTCGTTAAGAAGAACGAATAAAGCTCCACGGCCAAACCATCCAGCTCAGAGAACAAAACTCCATCAAAAGTTACCTATTGTTTTTTTCATTCATTCATTGTTTTATTGTGATATGATCAATATGTTTGATATGCTTGAATATTATCACGAGTTCACCTTACTCGGTAAACGGAACGAAAGTCAAAGATACATTGACACGATAGACTATTCTTATCTGTTTTCCCAGGCTCTGCTAACTAGATCAAAAAGTCTTGATGAGGCGTACAGAATGTATTCTACAAGCACCCAAGAAATACAAGGTCACTAAACGCACGAATCAAGCTTATTTATACAATGGTAGAAACCCCCTTAGGAGAGCGACAAAATAGCGTAATAAAAAAAGTCCGTCAACCAATGACAGTCAAGGATTTCCGAGTGGGAAATGTAAGCTATAGTTTAACTAGGCATCTGTCGGTGTGAAAAAAAACATGAAATTCAAATTTCCAGAATAAAATTACAAAATTACGACCTTCACCAAGTGAGTTCTGGGTATTTAGCATTCCTAACAGTGTTGTATTCGTACTTTTTTATTGTCAACTAATTCATCAACATATGGTAGTTCTTAATAGTTTTTTTTGTTAAGAAAAACAATTGCCAACTAAGTATTGATTATATTTGGTTTCAATATAATTAATTGTATATAAAAAAGTAACTAATACAGATAAATAATATATTTTTAATATCCCAATGAGTTGAAAAATTAGATTTTCTGACGTTTCGTGACTTAGTGTAAGCCACTTCTTCAGAGAATTAAATAACCAAATTAAAAATAATCCAAGTTCTAACAATCAACCCAATGCTCAATTTATTCGAAATTATCAAACCAAACCTTGGTAATGATACCTAAAAAGTAACTAGTACCTTTAACATTCGAAGGTGTTACCTCTTTGATAAATTGAAGAGAATGTTTTCAAAAAAGACATGATCAATAGTCCTTAATTTTCAATTGTTTTCTTGTTGTTATCAATCTTTCATGAAATCCAACTTCAATTAATATTAACAAATCTACTAACTAAGCAATAATCGTATGTAAACTAGTGAATGGTTTCGAGAAGACAACTAGTGTAGTCGCAGCAAGCTCTGCATCAGTAGGCCTCAACATACACAAGGAAAAAAACAACATCCTCAAATACAACCCGGAGAACACCAATCCAATCACACTTGATGGAGAAACTCTAGATGATATGGAATCTTTCACACACCTGGTGATCAGCTGCATCATCGATGAAGAAAGGAAGATAGGATGCAGATGTAAAGAAGAGGATCGACAAAGGAAGGACCGCTTCCTACAATTGAACAAACAACATATGCAACTCAAAACAACTGTCTATCAACCAATATCAAAGTCACATTCTTCTATGAGAACTTCAAGACAGTCGATTCTACTGTATGGAGCTGAAACTTCCACAACTACCACAACCATCATGAAAAAGGTACAATTATTTATCGACGGTTGTCCATGCGAGGTACCAAACAGCAAAATGTCAATCAATCGTCTCAAACTTGACTGTTCCTTCATTTCCACACTAATCATTCTTTGTCCTCGTTCTATTTCTTCTTTGATCTTAACTTTCTGCTTCCAAGTGTTTCACTTTCTATTGACAAATACATACTACTTATTATCGATCAGCATCAGTAGCATATACCACAATCTTAGTTTCAGACTATAATTTGTTTGAGATTAATCCATTAAATTATCAATATCACTAAATGTGTTAAGATTCAATCATTTAACAATGAAATTCTCTCTCTCTCTCTATTTATAATCATTGCTAAATATGAATTATTTCTTTACAATGATGTTATCACAGGTCATTCAAATATTCTATTTCTATATCTGATTTGTTTTAGGGGTAATTTGTTGTATGAACCCAATCAATGTACTGAATGTTATCATTGTCAAACATTCTATGAACCAATCCATTATATATTACTTACTTACGCCTGTTACTCCTCGTGAAGGAGCATAGGCCGCTCATCAGCATTCTCCATCCAACCCTGTCCTGGGCAATCCTTTCCAGCTCCTTCCAGTTCTTATTCATCCTTTTCATATCTGCTTCTATTTCCCAATCCATATATATATATATATATATATATATATATATATATATATATATATATATATATATATGAATGTAATGATACAAACAATATTGCAAAAGATTTGCCAAGGCAATTCAACTAATTATTATTATTATTATTGTCATTGCACAAATACATTTGTAAGCATATTATTAATGATAGTAGTAATGGTCTATCTCATTCATGATGTAATAATTCTGTAGTCAACACGTTACCACCGATTATTGTATAATATGTGAAACTTTAAAGTAACACTAGAAATCCTAATCAAAACAATA
Organism: Schistosoma haematobium; assembly: GCF_000699445.3. Classification (NCBI taxonomy): domain Eukaryota; kingdom Metazoa; phylum Platyhelminthes; class Trematoda; order Strigeidida; family Schistosomatidae; genus Schistosoma; species Schistosoma haematobium. The sequence goes on from NC_067195.1 coordinate 78,029,880, forward strand.
TGGACTACAATTGTCAATTCGATTGTATTGATATTCATGGAAATAATTGAGATTGAGAAAGATGATTAAATATTGATTCGATGAAATGAAAAAGAAGAAGAAGAAAAAGAAAGCATCAAACCTACATATATCTAACTAATGTCATAATATAGAACCTGACAATCAAATCATACATAATGACTCCAGATCAGAAGGTTGCGTGTTCGAATCACGTCGGGCTCACCAGATAATTGTGGTGGATCATACAATATGCGAACTCAAAAATGATAACAGAGTTATTAAGTACAAATAATAATGTTAATATATATCAATTAAATGTTATAAACACACAAAAAAGAGGGACGTTACTTAATTCAACAGGTTTGCGCGTGTTCTGATTGAGTCTGGTACCAAAAATCTACAATTATAGATGATTGATGGTTCCAGTAAGGTTGATGAACTCCCAGTGTATAACCCAACGTAGATTATGATATATTCCGATTACAGTCTATAAATGTAGACAGTATTTGATTTAGAGTTCAGTTAACACAATCACAAGCGAATGGAGAACGAGAGGTATGTGTGTAACAGTGTATTTGTTAGCAGTTAACTGAGTGTGTCATGCTAGGAATGTAACACAATGGAAGGAAGTGTCCAAGTTCAGACACTTAAACAATACGTACAATCATTTAATGATAAATGTACATGCGGTGAAAAATTGACAAATAGCATCAAAAACTATTTACAAAATTAGTTTGTCAGGCATATCTCCACAAGTGTAAACAATAGAAATAAGAACTGAATAGAGATTCCTATGCATAAATAATTAGCATATACATTAATCGTATAGTATGTACACTTGATTATTAAGACAATTATGTAAGGAATCAAGTTGATAGAATAGTTTTGTAATTAAATAGTTTATCATTTTATTGTTTAACTAGAATCTGTCTATCTATTCGTATAACTGCTTTCGTTGATATTATAGTGTCGGTCATTATGTTAAGCCCATATACCATATTCTGGCATTTGGACAGGCCAATCTATTCATTCTATTTAATCCACATTCTGACCTTGTTAATTATTCGCTTATCAATCTTCACTGTTTTTATATGAGCGCATATTTGTGTGTACATTTCTTATCCCATTCATCATATGTCTGTAACTTATTTTTGTGTGACTATAAATATTGATTAATGCTTGACTAAATGGGGTTGGATTACCCGTCATCTCCACTGCGCGTCGTTTTGCTTCGCTCTATTCCATTCGCTTTATATACAAAATATATGGGTTCAAAAGTCCATTCTCGTTATTTGACATATTTAATTCCGTTATTGACTAACACTATTGAAGTCAATGATTATATACGAGGATAGGTGACATATACATTTCGACAGCCATCATTCATAAAATCTACTTGGAGTCAGATCTCGGGCCACTAAAATGGTGAACCTTTTCAACAACATCATCCGATGTGAATGAATACAAAATAAAAGGCCCCACTAAAATATTGTTATCTATGTTCATCAGTTTTTAGCTTATTTACTGTTGTCTAGGAATACTTATCTCTGTTAGTTTTTTTGATAAAGTTTGATATAGTGAGTACTGTGTCAAATGGAAGATCAATGTTCCTTAATGAACATTAACTAAATACATTTGAGATGGCAGAGAAGATTTATAGCTCAGGTGAATGATTTTGATGGAGTTTTGTTCTCTGAGCTGAATGGTGTAGTCGTGAAGAACAATGAAAGCTACACAACTAAACCATCCAGCTCAGAGAAAAAGACTCCATCAAAAACTGAATACATTGCTCATCAAGTGCCGAACTGTTCTCTACTATATTATCTGGTAATGTAATAAACTTGCAAATAGATTTTGTATTCATTAATGACGAGACTATAATTTATGGACGAACCAATTGGATTTACGATAACAGATCTTAGGTTTTGGCGAGATATTCATTCACCCATTTGACTAAACAGAGTCTTGGTCTTTTAGCATGATGTCAGTTCGTGATGAAAATCCTAAATCTAATTCTTGACCCTAACCATCAACTTTTAAATCATAATCTTTCTTCTTCAAACTGCTTTTTAACCCTTATTTATCCCTAGTAGGTAGGTAGACATTCTCAAGGTCATTTTACTGTCTCTCAAATTGTCATCCATAAATTATAGTCTCACCTCATGAATTTACTCTATGAGCTTGCTTGCCAGTAAAAAAGGTAACAACAACATCAATATGTGAACAACTTTAGTTAGTGGTGTTAAGGTATTAATTCAAAGCTTCTGATTTATCGTGAACTTATTTTTGTATAAGCTTGATATTATAATCGTTAGTGTTGGATACTTTTGTTCACATATGTTATCTATAAGTCTGAATTCTCTGTTATATTGCTACTTAATCGTCTTATATTTCGTTGTTTAGCTTTGGTTAAATATTGTCTTAAATTACCGAACAACAAATGTTGTGTTTTTTTTTGGGCGTGATATGATCGCCAATCAGAATACGACTTATACAATCTTAACACTGTGCCAAACCAATGACGTGTTGACAAGATCCAGTAGACTAGAATCCTTACTAGACCTTCGCGTCTGGCTCTGCATGTTGAGTCAAGAACAGAAATATCTTCTCCTAATATATGCATCATATATTTCGGACATACTTGGTTTATATGCAAACAACCCAGACCGCATCACACCATAAAATAGAAAATAACAATTGTACAGGATCAAGCTAAAAGGTGACCGTGATTGTAGGAGACTGGAAGTAATATATTGGGAATATCTTAGGCTACTAGTATTTGACCACAGATCCCTTAGAAATATTGCTGGCGTCTGTTGGGATCACCGGGTAAGTAATAGTGAGGTTCGACGCAGGGTACTAGGTAATGATGGTAAATCAGTTGATGAGGTTGTTAATCTTCATCGACTGAGATGGTTGGGCTACGTGTTACGTATGCCTGAACACCGATTACCACGACGCGCAATGCTAACGGGTGTTAGAGATGGTTGGAAGAGAACTAGGGGCGGCCAAACCAAAACGTGGCATCAGTGCTTGAAGACACTAACCTCTAGTCTGAGCCATGTTGGTAGATGTAGACTACTTGGTTGGAGTCCGCGTGACTTTCGTAACCAACGGTTGGAGACTCTTGGTGACATGGCTCAGAATCGGTCACAATGGCGTCGGTGTATTCACTGTCTGTCTTCCCTTAAACTAAGAGATTAAAATCACTTCATATCTTTCTTTCTACTAACTTATTCTTTTTTACTGTACTATATCCTTATGTGCAATCTTTCTCCTATATATTACCACCTTTGACCAAACCACTCCTATGAATCCGGTGTTCATCTTGCTGTGCTAATGCGGTATGGCAACCTGGACCGATGCATATATGTGCCTGGTCCTACGTTGTAGCTGACTGACTGACTGAATATCTTAAGAATAGTAAATCGTATAATAATAGTCAATAGATCGAATAAAAGCTTATGATAAGAGGAATATAGATATATATAAACTAGTTACTTAACAGTTACGCAATAAGAATATATATAATGACAGTCTATGAATAATTCCCGAAAGTTACCCATAGTTTAATCTTCTTCGGATATGACAACAACAAACCCAATCCTGTCTGGATATTATGGAATTTAAATATTTTTGATTTCAGAAGTTTGCATGCTTTCTATTCTATTGTCTTCATTTAATTATGCGGTAATAGCCTCTTCTAAAGAATTCTTGTTCATTGATCTCGTCTTAATGGTAATGCAAATTAATAAGGTGAAATAGGACATTCCGTACTTCAACTATGTCGCTTACGACAAATAGTCTACCTATTTTAATTGAAAAAGCCTGATTCTCAGGAAAGGGCTATTGACAACTTTAGGACACTGAAGATTTATTATATAATTTTCTTGGCACTCATTTAATAGTTCAACGGCATTACTAAAATATTGTCAAAATGTTGCAAAATATTGTATTTCAGCAATAAATATGTGGGCTATATAAATCCTAAGGATTACCGGATAGCTAATATCCAAGTGGTCGTAACTTTGAGCTGATATAAAGACGATTATCAAAGAAAACTGAATTTATAGGCAGAGATGAATGAGATCTAGAAGTGGAATCAAGGATTCGCGTTTCATCCGATTTTGGACTCGTCAGCTGGAAACGCGTGACCTGGATTCCACTGCTAATTACCATTCATTTGTAGTTATAATGCTAATGGCTTAAAGTAATATTGAGGCAAACACCACAGGATGTACATACACTAAAAGAGATAGATCAGTTGCAGTTCGGAAGTTTCGAACAACTAATGAAACCGAATTTACTTCCAAATTCACCATCTATCAAATATAACAAACACTAAGAATTCAATTGCACAAATTCTATTTAATCTAATAGGTATAACTGATTTCTATCGATAACTGCTTCAGTGTGTAGGAAGTTAAATCAATTATTCATTTTAATGATCATAAAAACATCGATATTCTTAACATAAAGTACATCATATTAATGGTAAACATAAGATAGCTTTTTGTGTCCCCCTGATTTGAATCTGATTTGGATAGACGTATGAATATACTATGTGCAGAAATCTTCCATTTAACTTCGTCTATTACCTAGGCGGTAGTAAGAAACCATACACGAGTCACATTGGAGGAATTTATTTTATGCATTAGTTTATCTAAACAGACATTCAAAATAAACGGCGGGAAATCGAAGCGAAGATGGCGAGTGAGTCGTCTTACCTTGACAAAGCGTGACTCAATATTTATAGTCAAACAAAAATAAACTGCAGACATGCGATGATTAGGATAAGCAATAAATAAACATCAGTCGTTCGTCTACAACGTAGGACCAGGCACAGATATGCATCGGTCAAAGTTACCATACTTCATTAGCACAATAAGATGAACACCGAATTCATAGTAGTTACTTTAAAGGTAGTAAAAGAAAGATTACATATAGGAATGTAATAATACAGGAAGAAAGAGCTAACTCGTAAAAAGGAAGGTATGAAGTAATTTTAATCTCACAGTTTAAGGGTAGACAAAGAATATGTACAAAGACGCTATTGTGATCGATTCTGAACCATGTCACACAGAGTCTCCAAACATTGGTTACAATAGTCACGCGAATCTGAACTAAGTAGTCTGCATCTACCAACATGTCTAAGACTAAAAGTTAGTAACTTCAAGCATGAGTTAGCTGAAGCGAAACCATCATGGAAAACGTGGAAGTACTGAACGATCGTTTCGTCCTAGTGTGGGACTGCTCATCAGTGCACATCCACGATACCACTCCATTGGAATTCGATTAATAACTTCCTAGTAAAAGATATTTTTAGTAAGCAACCCCCCTTTAATAGAACATTTTATTGAATGGATTCATCAAGAAAACTAATGCTGATCTCAATTTGGCCATTTAATTTAATTCAGATCTGAACTCATTATGTGTTAATGACAGTTTACTCATTGGGAAAGTATTATTATATTTTTCATCACTAAGACCTAATATATCAAAAGTCTTCTAAAGAGTAGATTTTCAAAAGGTCCTCAGTTGAGTTTAAATGTAGAATTACGAGTAAATACGTTGACTCCAGGCTAAAAGGCAACTGACATACAAATTTATTTACTTTCAATATAAAATATATAACGAAAGTTTCCTCAGAATAAGCAAAATAATAGTTAGCGCTTGGATATCTTCACATCTCTTGATAAATCAAATTAGTTAATAATGAAATCGGCGAGACGATAATTTATGGACGAACGAAATGGGTTTACAACAGCAGGTTTTAGATTTTGGCGAGAAATTCATTCATCCATTTGGCTTAATAGAGTCTTGACATTATAGCTGATATCAGTTCGTGACAAAAAACCCTAAATCTAATTCCTAACCGTAACCATCAACTGTAAATCATAATTCTAGTTCCTTGCACTGGTTTATAACCCTAATTTGATCCTACTTATTAGGTGAACACTCTCAAAGTCACTTTAGCACCGCTCAAAGGTCGTCCATATATTATAGTCTCATCACAAAATCAATCAAATTTTAGCCATTAGGTAACAGTTTCGAATCCGTTACATTTATAACGATTTAAGTAGAACAGTATTATCGCTTTTACCTTCACTTCTGTCTGAAGTTTATTGTAATGATGTCTTTTAGAAGAACAATGAAAAAGCTTCACGATCAGACTATCCAACTCATAGAACAAAACTTTATCAAAGTCATCCACTTGAGATACAAATCTTCACCATCGCATTATCTCTAACCTTCACATAGTATAACACAAAAGATGATTACACTATCCTATACTTGGAAAGTAAATTACGTACCCAGAATAACTAAAACAAAATAATTTACAAAGAATGTTTAACATCACATATATAGTATGTAGTTGATTGACTAAATGATATACGTATTTTCTTTTTATCAATTAATGTATTTATTATAGATCACAGTACAAATGAAACAATCACAATTACAATATAAGTAGTATAGAAGGAAATCGGTTAAAAATAAAATGTCAATGATAAGTAGTCGATAAAATAAATAAATAAATAAACAAATAAATAAATAATCGATTTTCAATTTCATTTTGAAAAATTGTTTTACATCAATTTGAGTAAAATTAAATAATAATAATAATAAGATCACAATATATATATATATATATATATACTAATTTCAGAAATAAGTAGTATAAATGTTTAAACTAAAATCGAAGATTATCATATTTTAAGAGAGTACAAATCAAACTATTTTTTGTTTGTTAATAAGTCATTCATGACCATTATGATCCAATGTATATTGATTAACAAAGAGAGAAAGAGAGAGAGAGAAAATACTAAGGATTATTTAAGAAGAAATTACTGAAGAGAATAACGAACTTTCGTAGATAATATTATGTCATTATTGTTTATAGGAAATGCATTTGTTTTTATTATATTTTATAATTTATTCAATCAGTATTGACATTATATAATAGATCATCATGATGTAGGTGGTTTTGGTTTAGCAAAACCCAAATTACTTTGATTGAATACAACACTACCTAAATTACCATAACTTTCAATGACAATTTCACCATTGGTAAACTATGAATAGAAAAGAATGAAGTAAAAAATAATTGAAATAAAGTTAATTTGTGCAAATATTTTTGATGAGAAAGGGCTTTTGTGATGATTGTAGTAATTTAATAGATGAATTCGTGAGTCAATTAAACCTAGACTACTATGAGTTCGAAAGATCGGGGATACGCACTGCTGAAGAGTTTCATACTAGGATGAAACGGCCGTCCAGTGCCTCCAAGTTTTCCATGGCGGTCTAGCTTCAATTGACTCATGATTTCAACTATTGAAGTTATTAAAATCTCCACAGAAAACCTTCTGATAATAATCATCTGATCACTTGTGACTAACTTCAAGAGACATTTCCTGGAGTTCTAGTGAGAATCAGTGACCAGTGGAGTTCAACCAGGTCTGTTGTGAGATATCAGCTCACTGAAGACAATGGTGGACGGTGGTGCAATTTCGTGGACTGGTTGAAGTTAGACATTAACACCGTTGGATGGTGGTAGGCTCAGTGATCTAGAGGTGAAACGTTCGAGCGCGAGACTGATAGGTCCTGAGTTTGAATCTCGCGGGGGGATTGTGGATGTGCACTTCTGAGGAGTCCTATGCTAGAACGAAACGCCTGGCTGTCCAATGCTTCCAGGTTTTCCATGGTGGTCTAGTTTCAACTGACTCATAATTTCAACTATTAAAGACTATATGTGTAAATGTAGACCTATTTCATCGCAAGTCGGATACTACACAAATTTACATTGATATTAAGTCATCAATGATCCTTGTAACTGAATGACAATAATAATTTGCTCAAACTAGTATTTTTATGTGATTTATGAATGGAAGGTGTAACTATCCTCACGCATCCCGATTCTTTAAGAAGATTAGTCAGCAACATCGCAGAGAAGTTCCTGAAATTTCGTGATGCCATTCACTGATGAGCCTATTTTATCAATTTAATCAACTTTTTCAGTAAAAATAGCTCTCCTCCTTTGCCTAGCTTACTTTTGATTAGAGTATACACTTCTTTAAGCTCTTGTAAGGATTCTCATTTTTATTTGACCAGTAGATACTTCGTGACGTATTCACCATTCTCGTGTCATTAACAGCTATTAACGAACATGGTTTTAAACCTTGATTGACGTTGGAATCATATCTGTTGCTTGTAAAAATAAATCCTCAAAGGATACGTCTGTTTTCTCAAATGTCTCGAGTCCGGACTTTCTCTTTTGCTAGCTTATATATGCATACAATTCTCCGTATCATAAATAAACATATTAACTAAAAGTACTTTGTAGTTTAAACCACCAATTGACCTCAACTAGATCCTCACTGAAAACTTGTTAGAGCTAGATGGTTGTTTTGTCCTAGTACGAGACTTCAATGCTCTCAGGTTTTCAATGTTGGGCCTGACTACGATTAGTTCGTACTTGAACTATAAAAATTCTACATTTTCCACAAATCCTCTCATACTAATAAAAAAAAGATAAATAAAATCATTTATTTTACCTGAATATTCATACCAGAACAAGCTTCACGTAATGCTGTAAGAAAATTATTCACATCGTATACAGATACTGGATTAGATAAATCTTCATAACCGGCACCTGGTACATTCACTTGTTTTGATGGTAATTGATCACGTTTAGAATAAAGTGGATGATGAGTTAATGTAGCATAAGGTAAACTACGACATAATGGATTCCACTTTTGTGTAATTTTTACATCATTTTCATCACCCCATTTTAACTGAACACCAGGTGAACTACGTATACTAAATACATAAACAAACAACGTTGTGTACAAATTAGTTAAAAATGGGTATATTGAAAATTATTATTATTATTATTATTATTATTAATGGCTTTATTCAATATTATCTTTTTGGTACAATATAGAATTCTCAGCACAGGGTATTTCAACAAGTTGCTTACTGAACAACGAACAAATCGATTGATAGAATACATAATGAAATAATGTTAAAAACTGGCTTACATAGTGTTTCAATACTGGTAAGTCATTTGCTTATCTATAACCCAACCGTTGTTGCTACCTTGACGTGATGGTCGGGCTCGCCTATCGTGACGAAGCAACCGAACTATACTGGCTGGAACAATCGTTTCTCAAGGTCCTACCATGTCAGACAGGTCAGTTGAAGAGCGGTAAGACTAAAAGCAACAAATTCAAGGTCCGAAGGCGAAATCGTACCGCTGACTGCACAGAGGTGTGGCAGCAGTAAGGTGTTTCTTTCAGACAACCAGCATGACAGCGATGCTGCCTTCCCACAAGGAGGGGTGGGGTTAGAAAAGGTCGACCCTAACAATACATACCTCGCCTTATCCCACAGATATCCGTCTCCAGCGGTAAGGTTTCAACAAGTACGGAGCTAACACAAAAATTACTCATAAAAAGGTCGTGTGTGACCGACCTCATGCAGTTGTCCCTTGGGCGCTGCGGTCACGCTCTCAGATCACTAAGACCACCTCTAATCCACCTCTAATCTAACAGCACTCAAGACCACTGTTGTTTCACTATAATACACTATGAAATGTTAGGAAATACTAAATTTGTACCATTCCATAACATAAATGATAATCTCTTGGATGATAAGTCAGATCTTAACACAGTATATAAAACAACGTACTATAAATATATATATATACCATAAATTTCTATTTAGAATTAGTTATTCGTGATGGTCTACTTAAATATCTCGGCTACTTGTTTCTGTTATAGCAATTGAGTTTTGTTCACATTTAGTTCGATTAAGTCATCTTGTTAACTTATTAACGAACTGCAGTTATCCGTACAACAACAACAACAACTTATCTATATCATTGTATCTTTATTATTGTTGCGAATGTATGAACATGTTATGCTTGAGCATTGCTTACTGCCTACGCATATATTTAATCTGCTAGCCTTACTTATCAGTTGCTTAATTGATTCGACGATTCATTCATTTCACTATGTATATATATGTCCATATTACTCATATTCATTGCTCTCTCACTTATTAGCACTTGCTTATTTGTACTCGCTTACTCGTACTCACATTCGCTGACTCACTCGCTTGCTTGCCTGCTTGCTTTTCGGCACAACTCTTTCATGCTAGCTTAACGCACCTGTAATTTTGGATATCTGTGTGTGGTCGCATAATAAACGTAATCAACACTACGTATTCGCCTTCTGATTAATATACCGTTGGGGCGTTATCTAGTGACGGTTATCAAGACGAACTGTATGCGAAGTTTAAGTATTATATTGAATACCGACCACCACACTGTCATCTAGATATTTCAACAAAATATCTGTTTCCTTGTTTGTTTTAACAAATCATTATGTCAATTAATTGCCTTTCGTATTCAATTGCATTTGTGAAAAGTTCACGACCTTTCACCGTACAATTTACAAAAATGTACAATTAGAGACATCGTGGTTGTTGACATTATACATCGAAAAGAATATACATCATTCAGATATCGATTCCTGAACTACTAACATCTAACTGGTGACTACTCAATATATTATCGTCAGGATGGATCAAGAAGTAAGAAACGGAAACTCTCTGGAATACTTTGTGCTGAGAATTCTATATTGTACCAGAAATATGATATTGAATAAAGCTAATAATAATGATAATAATGGATTCATTTCAATGTGTAACACTCGTTATAGTTGTGTACTAAAAATGGTTAACTATCATTTACATTCAGTAATGATAATATCACAACTGTTATCTATAGTTAGCTTATAACTTATGAAAAGTGCCTGAAAATCCTCAACATACTTTCGACTAAGCTTTTCTTTCAAAGAAATCACTGTAAATGAAGTCGTAACTTTCATCCATATCATAATTAACACTTAAAAGAAATATGTTTATTGTTGTGACTTTAAATCTGATTAGTCATTATGTGATTTATTCGCCGATCGAAATACGGCTTAGTCAATCTTAGTAATGTGCTAAACTAATGACGTTCGACCGATCTGATCAGCCTAGCGTCTTTATTGGTCCTTTGATCGCTCAGCCCGTCCAACTGAGTCCAGAACACCAATACCAGCTTCCATTATGCCAACCACTTATTTCAGACATACTTGGTTTATATACCAACCAAACAGCCCGCATCACACCTTATAATAGGAAATAACAATTATACAAGATCAAGCCAAAAAGTGGCTGTGAACGTGGGAGAAAGTAATCAATAAACTGAAGATATCTTATGAACAGTAAAGCATATAATAGTAATCTATATGTCAAAATGAAGCTTATAATAAGAGGAATATAAATATACATATTCTAGTTACTGAACGGTTATACAACAGGAATATATGTATATAATATAAATCCATTAATAAGTCACAGAAGTTACTCGTAATTTAATCTTCGCTAGGATATAATATGTATTTCTTTTACTGTTTGTTCGAATTACTCATACTTTGTTAACTAAAATCTCTCCTATCACAAATCAAGATTCAATGTTGAACATTTACCAAGTTTTCCTATCATCGACTTCTCTGCTTTAGATAAAATATTCTGAACTATTCATTCAGTAAAAATTTACAATCACAGTTTCAAGTTAGTGTGGCAATAAACATATTTTAAGCCGTAACCAGTGGAGTTCGATCCGCGTCGCCCAATACCATGGGTCAGACATTAAGATCGTTGGATACCGGCCCAGTGGTCTAGAGGTTAGGCATTCGCGCTTGAGACCGAAGGTCCTGCTTCAATTCTCGTGTGAGGGATCGTGGATGCACAATGATGAGGAGTCTCACATTAGGATGAAACGGCCATCCAGTACTTTCAGGTATTCAATGATAATCTGGCATGGATTGGCTCGTGAATTCAACTGTTAAAATATTTTAAGTTATTTATATACACACAATTACAGTGTTCAGTTAACCAAAAGATAATTTATCCTTATTTATGTCTAGATACTTAATATCCGTGGGCCGGATACCATCATCAACAGTCTGCTGTGGGAGAGGATAAACTAGCTTCGACCTGAAGATGAAATTAGGAAAACACTTTGGAAGTGGATAGAGCATATATTACGGAAATCACTAAACTTCGTCACGAAACAAGAGCTAACTTGAAATCCTGAAGGGAAACGGAAAAAAAGGAAGGTCGAAGGACATACTTGGTCGAGAATCGGAAACAGACATTAAAAAGGTGAATATTAATTGGAGAAAAAAAACTGGAAAGGATTGTCCAGGACAGAGCTGAACGGAGAATGTTTGTAGGTGGCCTATGCTCCTCCACGAAAGTTAACAGGTGTAAGTAAGTACAGTATCGTTTTATCAACAGTTCATATTGCTATTATTATCCACAGAATACAAGAAAAATCAATGTGTCATTTAATTAACAATGACACCAAGTTAAATTTACCATGATAAGTTATTTTAATAAACATTTAGGGATTTCAGATACTTAGAGAATAAAACTGATTTAACCTTTATCGATTGTTCAATAAAGTAACTTAATAATATGATTGTATTTTCTATTACAAATTGATATAAACTGAAGAAGCATTAGAAGCGAGACTCTAATTTATGGACGACCTCCGAACGAAACCTGAGCGAGCTTGAGAAATATCAGCCAATCAGCAAACACTCAGTATAGAGTAAAAATATATTATACAAAACCAAGGAAACAAAATGGATACACTTCTTATACGTGGATCAAAAACTTGTCAAGGTTAGAAAGAGGTTCAGTGGTTCTAAAATCGTAATGCATGCAGTAGAGGAAATCATCCATATGGCTACAGAATAGTCGACCTCTGGAGTCATGATAAAGTCTCAAATACTCTTTCAGCCTCGACCACATGGCTTCAATAATGTTTATGTGCACTCCGGTTGTTGAGTGAACAAAATGCTACTTGTGAATAACGACACGATGAACATAACCAAGCCTATTTAGGAGACTGTACGCTCTCCAAACATTTGTATATATTGTAGTACCTGGCTGCAGCCAGTGTTACTGGTGCTTTTATTATCCAGTTCGCATTAATTGTCGTAATTTGCCTTAGTTAGGAATTATAAATGGGGTTTTCATCACGAACTGACATCAGCTATAATCCCAGAAATTTATTTAGCCAAATGGATGAAAGGTTTTCACGTTAAAATCCGAGATCTATTATCTTATACCTGATTGATTCGTCAACAAATTATAGTCCCACCGTTTTATTTGTTATAGCTACTCAATTATCACGTTTTGTACAAAATTCCTTGTGAACCGATCGTACATTAGCATTAGGCACTAAAGTTGGCGCCGTAACCTTGAAATCTCTAAAACGCCTCTGATTGGCTCGTCCATAAATTAGAGTCTCGCCGCATTAGAAATTAAGAAACACCGGTCAACTGTTTTGTCTACGTTTGGTACTTGTAATCGTCTGTATAGAATGATACTCACTATATAGTGAACTGGCTTAAATTGAAACCATGAACTAATAGATCCTAGTAAATTAGTTCAAAGGTGATAATTTTATTATGATTCATCAATATCCTAAGTTCATATCCTATCACAGTCATGAATGAAGACTATTAATGACCTATTCCTTTAAAGAATCATCCATTCAGTACTCATCAGTTTATTATAGTTTTACAGATTGATGAAAAACATCTTCCCATTGAAATAATTTTCACAATTTACTCAATTCAATCTAGTTTCATCGAAGCAGTACCCAAGGTCCTCCTAATCAATGTTGGCCCACCAACAATTGAAGAAATCAGCAGGACCAGACAACATTCCAGCAGAGGCACTGTAAGCAGACGTAGCGGTTACTGCAAGGATACTCCGCATTCTCTTCAGTAAGATTTGGGATGAGGAACAAGTACCAACAGACTGGGAAGAAGGACTTCTGGTCGAAATACCAAAGAAAGGAGATCTCAGAAAGTGCGATAACTACAGGGACATCATTCTTCTCTCAATACCGGGAAAAGTCTTCAACAGGGTATTGTTAAACAGAATGAAGGACTCCGTAGACGCCCAACTTCGAGATCAACAGGCAGGATTTCGTAAGGATAGAGTAACAGACGTAAGTAAATAAGTCATTTGATTTGAAGGATAAATTAAAAATATTAAAAAAATTAAAAAAAATAGAAAATCACTTACGGCATTAATGATTTTGCTGGAAATACAAGTGGTCCAGTTATAACACTAATCAATTGTCCAAGACCTACACGACGACTATCACGTACACGACATTGAAGAAAATCATATCTTAATATATAGAAATTTCTTTCAGTTAATACAATTAAACGTTCATGTTCATTATTCCAATGATCAATGCTACAAAATTATATTTGAAATACTATATGAAACATTTATAGTAAATCTTTTTTTTAAAAATTGTTTTGGTTAAGTACCATATTCTCATAATAGCCATGGTTACATTAAGGGAATAATTGTTTATCCAGTGATTTATATATTAAATTCAAGGTTACGACAAATTGTTTTTGTATACATAAAGGGGGGGGTAAATTTACGAAAAGCCAAGGCTTCAATAAACTTGAGAATTCGACCTTGACAATTTCTATACAACGTTCTAAAAGCTGTATTAATGTCAATTTTGTGCCCCGTTTCAATTATATGTTTCGCTATCGATGAACTTGGTTTTCTACCTCCCACATTGATCGGCTCATTTGACACACATTGATTTTGAAGCCATCTAGGCACATGTTCAGTGATCCTTGATTGCATTGTTCGATTACTCCTCCCTATGTATGTGTGTCCACACAAACATGTAAATTGGTAAATACAATGGGATGTGACGTAATCATTAGTGCATTGTTTGATTCTATTAGGAATCATGGGCTTAGACTTTTCAATCACAACCAAATGACCAGCATAATACGTATTCTCAATGGCTGCTTTCAATCTCTGTCTTAAAACTATGCTGTTGGATTTGTCTCTTTATGGTAGATTGATATAAACTTTTTTCTTTGGAACAAGAGGTCTTGGCATTAACTGACTTTTGCACCTATTAATAAACTTTAGTGGATAACCATTAGCTATTAATGTGTCAGTCAGTAACTTTTCATCTTTTTCCACCGTGTCAGAAGTACGAATTCTTTGAGTCCTCTTAAAAAGACACTTAACCAGGCCTCGCTTGTATTTCAATGGACAAAAACTATGGAAATTTAAGTATCGTCCCGTCCAGGTTGGTTTCCTATACACTGACCTTTTAGAACGTCGTATATAAATTGTCAAGGACGAAACCTTAAGTTTATTGAAGCCTTGGCTATTCGTAAATTTGTATATTAGTTTAGTGGTTCTTTGTACCTGACTCCAGTGAGATAGTATGAAATTCTAACTAGTAATCCTATGAGGATATATGAACAATCAATAAATATGATGTAATAGAAAGATAATAATAATAGATTATGCAATGTATGCAAATGAAAAGCCTTGTAATA
This sequence comes from Schistosoma haematobium, assembly GCF_000699445.3. Taxonomy (NCBI): domain Eukaryota; kingdom Metazoa; phylum Platyhelminthes; class Trematoda; order Strigeidida; family Schistosomatidae; genus Schistosoma; species Schistosoma haematobium. The sequence continues at coordinate 78,045,341 of NC_067195.1, forward strand.
ATTTGTTAAAGTTTTGTTCTCTGAGCTGGATGGTTTGGTCGCGGAGCTCTCATCGTTCTTCTGAATGACATCAACAGCACAAACTTCAGATAGAAGTGAAGTGTTCGAATTTTTTCACATGTGGTTCACAGCTTGTGTTGTACACCTTGATGTTGATTGATTCTTATTAACCTCAAACCTATCACTGTTCACTTATTTGGTCTGGTTTTATCTCCTATTGGTCTGATTTTTGTTCCTATGTTTGTACATAATTTTCTTGATTGATTGATAAATTGGATCGATTTCAATGTGCTTGTTGATTGTTGAGTGCCAAGCTTCTAAAAATTCTCTGGTATTTTTTAAATTGCCTCTATTCAAAATTTCCACATTTTTCTTGTCCAATGTGTGTCCGCAGTTGTCCAAGTGCATTAATATAAATGAGGACATGTTATGGTGTTTGACTGTTAATTGATGTTCATCCAAGCGAAGATGAAGAGGGCGTTCGCTTTGTCCGATGTAGTGTAATACCGATGAGTTAACAACAGACTATCATATAAATGTGGTAAGATAATTAGTGGTTTTTGTCACAATAATAAAAGACAATAGAAAGGTTAAATAAAATAAGATGTTATTAGAAAAACATTATGAATAAACTCATGGGGATAAGAGAAATAATTGAGAAGAGAGGGGGGATATATTCAAATCCGTAGATTAGTTGAAGTTATATATATAGTCAATTCTTGTATATAATTATCAACTTAGGCCACGTTAGTGAATATAACGGAATTAAATAAGTAAAATAGGAGGATGAATTTTTAAATACATTTGAACAGACAATCGGAGGAATGAAGCGACGAAAACAGAACGAAACGAGATAGTGCGCAGTAAAGACGGAGTGTGAGCCAACTCCATTTAACTAAAAGTTAATTAATCATACAAAAATAAGCTACAAACATGAGATGAGTAAGATAAGATGTACTTACACATGCCTATATAAAAACGATCAAGATTGATAAGTGAATAATTGACAAGGCCAAAACATGACTTAAGAAGAACAGATAAATTGACCTGTCCAGAAGCTATAATGGGTAACCATTGACCTACTAAATGTACTATTGATAATATAAGACTCGTTGATACGAAACAAACTGTCAAGTTAAACTTCTATACAAAATGTTAGGGGGGCGGCCAAACGAAAACGTGGCATCTGCTTGAAGTGACTAACTTGTGGTCTGATCCATGTTGGTAGAAACAGACCACTTGGTTGGGGTCCGCGTGACTATCGTAACCAATGGTCGGAGACTCTGGGTGACATGGATCAGAACCAATCACAATGGCGTCTTCCCTTAAACGATGAGATTAAAATTATTTCATATCTTTCTTTCTGTACTATATCCTCGCATAAAATCTTTGCTTTATAAATTACAACATTGAGTTAACTGCTTCTTTGAATCCGGTGTTCATCTTGCTGTGCTAATGAAGTGTGGTATATTGGACCGATGCATGTATGTGCCTGATCTTACTTTGTAACTGACTGACTGACTAGGCTCAGTTAGCTAGATCAAACTAGATTTTAGAAAGAATTTCATTTACTCAGTTTATTCAACTCTCGATAAGATGATGTTACTAGCCAAAGAAATTCAAGACCCAACGTCATTCATTCATGTTGCTAAGATTTCGTAAATAATGTTTTTATGCAAGAAACAGGAATGTACACATATAGAGGATTGATAGGGCTTCCGTTAAACTTTGTGTAATAGTCACTGTAACGACTTGAACTACTACTTATATTTGTCAACATAAATAGCATACACCACAATAGGCATTAGATATGTATGTAATAAACATATTAACTTTCGATAATCGTTTAGGATGATGTAGTTACTCAAAGTTGCTTATTAATTAATCTGTCAACTCAACTTCTGATAAACACATCAAAAGAGAGGCATTAAAATAAATGACTTACAGAGTAAGAATCCACAATGCAATAAACGCTCCATCCTCTGGAATAAGAACAGATTCACCAATGTAATGAATCAATTGTTGCATATCCTCCTAATTTATCAATAAAAAAATATCAATCAGAAAAAAAATGTAGAAAAGCTGAACAACAATTATCAAAAATGCAAAACAAATTCGTAATACTGTCAAGTGAATAAACTGTTAGACGGTAATCACACCACAATTCGTGGTTTTAGTAGTATGGATAGTGTAGATCATCGAATACCAGCTCACTAATAGTGGAATAGTGACACGAACACATCTACGTTTGAAATGTCTGGGTTTAATAACTATTAGTTTTAATATAAATTCCATTCTCAGACTAAACATGGGTCATATGCATTATGGTTTTTGATGACTGTCTACTTAAAGTTAGTTTATGGTTTCTGTAGCCTCAGAAATGAGGAGTCTTCATAAACCTCACACCTAAGGGAATCTTATGGACAGAAAAATCAGCAAGTCTCTTTACCGTTTTTAGAGAACAGAAACTCCTTCGTCACATATAGAGAATCAGACCTGAGTTACTGAATGATAAAAATAGTTCCTATTTATACAAAGAGGACACAACTTTCCACGAATCTGTTATCATTAAACTCTTCATCTGACATATAATCTAATTTTCATTGACAGTATTTTAGGTGAGTAGCTTGTAAATTTAAAGAAACAAAACGTCCATATGTGCTTGACATATGTCGGAGTGATATAAGGCTAACCTCTGCTAGTCAAATGATCAATCCGTAGGACTTAACTTTTCAGCCAAAGTTCGGTTTGAAGTCTATTTTCGGTAATTACATTTTGGCCACGATAGCTCAAAGGATACCAATTTCGGGTCTACAACTAATGATACACACACTTATATACTACTGTAAGGTTTGAAAGTAGTTAAATAATACAAGCTAAATTAATTCAAAGTTGTTCACCACGCGAAACAGAAGTTCAGATCTAATTTGCAACAGTTTGAATTATCCCGTTGTTGGTATTCTTGACTGAACTGTGATCAGTGTTAGTTGGTATACATGCGGATCGCTTAAGTAGGCACCTGAAACGGAAGGCATGGTGTTCGAGTTCTTGTAAGAATACAGGACTTGGGTATAGGTATGTCCATATGGAGAACCCCAAATAGGACGAAACCCGTGTTTTCAACCCAAATGTTAGCCACAATTCATGCATTCTAAAAGTCCATTTTATCTTTTGTTGACAATTATAAACACTATGGTACTTGGAAAACCCAGTTTAATCACATGAATATTTTCTATAATTTCATATCTCTAATGCTGTCTTCACAAACCTCTTAGTCAAAAAAAGTCATATTTCTCATCAAAGTTTGTTAACAGAAACATTACCATAACCTCAAATTTCAAGTTTATAGTATAAAAAAACCCTCAAGTAGCTTAAATACCTACAAGTATAGTGTGATAAAGAGTATAGGGATACAAATAAGACTCAAAAGATTTGATAAGATAGTACAAATAAATCACATTGCCAAGACATAGTAATAATAAAGTATTTTGGGGTTTGTGATAACTAATTAAATGACTTGAGAAATAAACAAATAAGCTGATAACAATTAAGAAATAATATGCCTGAAATGTAATGATCATCTCTGGTTAAGTAATGTTACAATATAAACCATAGAGGAGTTAAAACTCGGCTAGATCCTTGATGAATAGCCTATCTTCAGTTCTTAAATATTTTCTAAGACATTCCTCATTATTGAGACCCAGTATGAACATCAACACTCGGATGCGGCTAAATCCAGTTTACGTGACCTGAATAGGACGAAACCCTCATCTTAGATTGTGCTTTTAACCACAGCCCATCTATTTTTGAAATCTTTATCATGATCACTTAATGTTATCAAATGTTTGATGTAGAAGATCAATTCCTAAATATCTAATTATGAATAGAGGTTTTTGGAGATTGTAATGTAAGGAATAGTGAAAGGAATAAACCATATTTATTATCCTTCAATACTTTTAATTGTCCTCTTTCGTTGAACAAATACATGTTTTCAGTTAATATCGTATCTCTAGTTAACAGGATGGTTAAGCATAATGTACATATATAATGGAACATTATTGAAACATTTAATATCTGCCGATATCAACTTAAAGGTTTTATATAATATTTCCTTGATGAAAGTGTTATGTATTTGATAAGGTAACCAAATTCACTGAACATTCAATAAGTACTGAGATAAACATCATTCATTGGTCACTATAATTTTTCAAATGAATGTTCAGTCAGTCAGTGGGCTACAACGTAGGATCAGGTGCATATATGCATCGGTCCAAGTTGCCATACCTCATAAGTACAACAAGATGAACACCAAATGCCTAGAAGTAGTTACTTCAGTGGTGGTAATATATAAAAGAAAGATTGCGTGTATGGATATAGTACAGAAAGAAAGAATTATTTCGTAGAAAGAAAGATGTAAAGCAATTTTGATCTTATGGTTTAAGGGTAGACAAAGGGTATATACACCGACGCAATTGTTATCGATTCTGAGCCATATCATCCACAGTCTCCAACCACTGGTTACGATAGTCACTCGGATCTCAACCAAGTAGTCTGCATCTACATTAACGTTAATATTCAAATGAATATTAATGTTATTTCATATCCAAGGTAATAAATATTGATTCAAAACTTTGTTGTTAACTCCGCCTGGAGCTTCTCTTGGGGTGCTGCCCGTCCGAAGCCCGGATAAAGAAGGATGGTTGGGCATGGGGTTAGCGAAGCCATCCCGTAGAAAACTAACTCGCTTAAAAAACGCTAACCAGAAAAAAGTATCCAAACGATAACCAGTTGTTAGGACAGTGGTTAAGATTATTGATCTATAAGAACGATTAGAAAAAGTCTATTCACTGACCAAGTTATGTCACGAAAGAAAAGATTAAGGAACCTTCAACCTAACCAATGGGGCATAAATAGTAATACGTTTTTTCATACACATATTTCCTTCAATCACCTTAAAGAGAGCAAGGACGAAGATTAGTGCATAATAGTAAATGGATTCATTTTATTTCGTTAGGTTCTCATCAGCTGTTTATAACCTAAAATATATGAAAATCAACGTTATTATCGATATTGACATACTTATTTATACATAAAAGGGTGATCAAAGATGTACCATGATGTGGTGAAGATTCCGATAGAGTTAATGGGGTCATAAAGATTGTTTGTTTTGGATAAATAAAGTTTAGGGAGGAAAGTTCCAGAACATTGAACTAGTGATTAGAACTCATGGAGGTAACAAACATTAGATGATTATGTCATGAACTGAAAATAGATTAATGATAATAAAGAAGGATATGAATTGAAATCATTTAGTTATGAGTTAAAGAAAAATGACAATGATGCAAATAAACTTCAGAAAATGTTAAAATAATGAATGACGTAAGGGGGTTTAATGTTACCAGTGTAAAGAAAGATTTATTACTTTCTCTTTTTGTATACACACATCTGGTTTTAGACGTTTGATTGCTATCGCTTCGGCAAATTTTAAAAGACTGGAGTTTGATTGTTTGTTAATCACCTTGAAGGACTTCAATGTATCGATTTCACGTCGTGTGTCAAGGAGATGTCGTACGATGGCACTGCTGACCTTATTAACTCTGTTGAAGTCTTCGCTACATCATGATACATCTTCGATCACCCTCTTATGTATAAGTATGTCAATATCTATAATAAAGTTGATTTTCATATATTTTAGGTTGTAAGCAGCTGATGAGAACCTAACGAAATAAAATGAATCCATTTATTATTCAGCACCAATGTTCGTCCTTGCTCTCTTTAAAGTAATAAATTAATTGATAATACTTATAATCATTATACTACTTATTATCAAAATCTATATTTCAATAGTTGAAATCATTAGCCGTATCGTCCTAGTATGGGACTCCTCAGCATTACGCATCTACGGTCCCGCCCCTCACGAGATTCAAGCCCAGGACCTATCGGTCTCGCGCGCGAGCGCTTAACCATTAGACCACTGAGCCGGTGTTTCCAAGTTTTCCATGGTGATCTAGCTTCAACTGACTCATGATTTCAACTATTGAAATTTCTAAAATCTCCACAAAACCCCTTCTGATATATAAATGACATTTTTCACAAAAAATAAAAGAATAAAAAGATAAACTAACCTGTGTCATATTCATTGGAGCTTTTCCTATATCTTCTTTATTATTGTTTATTCCGAATTTACTCATTTGTGGTATTTGTGGCATCGAAACTTGTGGTGTTGGAATTTTCTTTAATACTTCAGTGAAATTCATTTTCTTTGAATTTATTAAAGTAAAAATTATTTTCAAAAAGAAAAAAAAAGAGATTTTTCCCCCCTCTTTTTGTGAATTTACTTCTATAACACAAAACTTTCTGTATTGATTATGTGTAAAATATATTTTGAGAGAACCAAAAAAAATAGGGAAATAAACAAACAAACAAACAAATCGATCACTTTCAACTTGAACCCTTCAATATTCAATAAATAATGGGTGTATACGGAGAAAATCTCGATTCAGCTTTTTTTTCTTCCTTGAAATGATTTTTGTATCTTCTTTTCAAACTCATTTGACCTTTAAAAAAATTATTGATTAATTATTATACTCTATTTATGATTGGTTAGTTATTTTTTATGCTTCATTATTAGAACCAATCATTGATAAGCTTGAATAAGTTTTAGTTTCCTAAATAATTTGTTACCCCCCCTTGTATTATTGATTTAAAAAGAAGTACAAATATTGATTAATGAAATAATATGAAAATTAATAAAAAGGGAAATGAATAAAGAGGATCTAAAATATTTTTAGGTTTTACATAGAGCAAGAACAAACATTCTAGTAGAATAGCATGAATTCATTTTTATTTCGTCTAGTTCTCATTAACTGCTTACAATCTGTGATATTTAAACATCATAATTACATAATGGGTTTCAAATTACTTTTATGAGAGGGTTTAGTTGGAAGTTAATATTGAAGACACTTTAGTAGAGTATAGCAACGGTGTAAATAAATTGAATAGACTGCGGCCTGCTTGAGCATCTGGGCTACCTGTTCCTGCCATTTAGATATTTCAACAAGTTATCTATTTGTGTTTGTCTTAATATATCATTATGTTTATTGATCACATAACCTATTCTGCTGCGTTTCTGAAAAGTGTACAACCTTTCGTTGTCAAAGTTACAAAAAACTCAATAAGAGACAATGTGGTTGCTGGCAATATACAGCGAAAAGAATGCACATTATTCAGATGTTCATTTACTGAACTGCTAACATCTAACTGGCGATCACTCAATATTTATCGCCAGCACCGACCAAGAAGAAAGAAACGGAAACTTGTTGAAATACTTTGTGCTGAGAATTCTATATTGTACCAAAAATATAATACTGAATAAAGCTGATTATAATAATAATAATAATATTGTACCTTATGTAAAAGAACATTCTACAAGATTGATTGTGACAACAGTCCAAACGGCTAGAAACAATTGATTACATAATGAGTAAACATGGGTAGGAATATAATGAGTAGAGCTCAGTTGATAAAATATGATTACAAATTTGGTAGATAATCAAAATAAAATTCAATGATATGATAAGTGCAAGAAAGAGTTTAAAGAAAAAGGAAAAAAAATATTAAGATACAGCAATGGAATATTAGTCACCATCTCCTTTTGAACACATAAATCAAGCTTTTGGCGTCTGATAACAACTGTTTCAGCAAATGTCAGAAGTTTGGCTGCTTACTAATCACGTTGAATGATTGTAGGGTATCGACCTGATATCCTGTATCAAGGAGATATTTGGTGATTGCACTATTTAAAGTCTTAATTTCTCTTGTTTTGAGGCTTTTTGGAACATGTTCAAAAAGTCTGAGACATGCCCTTATTTCTGTTCGGCCGATGTAGCTGCTTTGGAAGGTACACGTAAATTTATAAATACAATTGGCGGTAACATGAAAAGGATGCTTATCAACCTTTGATTGAGTTATTGAACATGTTGTTTTATACAGAATTAGAAGTTCATCATTATTATGATATTATCAGAAGGGGTTTTATGAAGATTATAGTAATTTGAATAGTTAAGATTATCAGTTAATTGAATTTTTCCAGTTTTCTATAGTGATCTAGCTTCAAAACAACTCATGATCTCAATTATTGATATTATGATATTTTATAAAGGCTAAAGTAGGGCATATATTAATGAATTTGATAACGTTATATTGTTAACAATGTTGAACGTTTGTATTTCAAAATTGTATTATTTGTAAATTAGAAAGATCAGAATGATTTGGAGTAAAGTGTCAAGTGACAATCAGTATTATAGTAATATAAAAAAATGAAAAAGAAATGGGATCACCCTTAGGCTAGATTATTACTGTCGATACATAGATGAGACACTAAATGCATGTGATGAAAATATTGACAAAAAAGAGATGTTGAACTTTTTTAATAACATCCATCCAACTATTTAATGCACTAGTGAAGAGGAGAAAGACAATAGTATAGCTGTCTTAGATGTCGTACTTTCTAGAAGGATAGATGGTTCCATAAAAAGAAATATATTTAGAAAAAATACATGGACAGGTCAGTATACTTATTTCCATAGCTTTACACCTGTTCAATACAAAATAGATTGGGTTAAATGTCATAGTCGCAGAATCAAGCTATATTGTACTGAGGATAGCGTAGATAGCGAAATAAATATACTAAAGAATACATTACGAAATAACGGATGTCCAGATAATTTTGTCAGAAAATTCCTCGTAGAAGATAGTAAAAAAAAAGAAGAAATTGTGACTTGGTCAGTAAAAAAACCCATACCTGAAACTAGACTTTAAAAGGGAAATAGTGGGTTACATTTTAACGCATCGACCCAAAATATTTGTTGAAAGGACTTTTCACACCGCCAAGTTACACATAATTTTCTCGATTAAACTAGTACTTACACGACAAATCAAGGATAGGTTACCGATAATGAGTTTCTTCATATGTGTATACAAATCCAACTGCTTCTGTGGAGCTAGTTACATAGGCCGTACTCAGAGGGCTGCGTCCTTGAGTATTCATGAACATGTACCAGAATAGTTGGAAAACAAGTTATTAAATCGATCAAAAGTACTACTCTTTCTCTTTCGGTAGATAGTGAACATCATATCAAAATAGAGGAAGCTTTCCCTGTTTTATATCAAATTCCAAAGGATATACCTCAAGGAATTAGATGACGGTTACTCTATATGGCCGAAGCCATCTCGATCAACTCCAGAAAAACAAAATTATGTATCCAGGCCAACGACTGGAGCACCGGATACCTAAAGTGTGTATTATAAACCCCCTACCCCCTTCCCAATTTTTTGGTTACATCCTAACCTTCACATTCGTCTGTCCCAATTCACATGAATTCTTTTTTATCGTAACTACCTTCATAACACTCCTCTTATTATATATTATGTTCACACACCAATATTATTATTACGATTGCTATTATCATTATTACCTCAATTAGCAAGATTAAATTTTTCTACTGCATATTGTATTCATACGATTTTTTTTCCATTTTTCCTTCTTCTTATATTATTATTATACTGGACTCCACCTGTAGCTCTTCCAGAGTTACTGCCGTTTCCAAGCCCGGGTAAAGGAGGAGGGTTGGGCATGGGGTTAGCGTCCCCATCCCGTAGAAAACTAACTCGCTAAAAAAACGCTTACCAGAAAAAATAATTAAAACCATTTAAACTCTGCCCTGAAAGTTAGGTCTTCATTTAGAAGAATTATGACGCTTCATGGTTAAAGCCGAATTTCTTCGGAAGCCACAAGCCCGATGCCCCTTCTAACAATCAGAGCAAAACTTTTTATAGGTACATGGAACGTTCGAACAATGTGGGAGATCGGGAAGACCAGTCAAATAGCAACGGAAATGAGGAGATACAACTTGGCAGTACTGAGAATCAGCGAAACCCACTGGACCTAAACTGGACAGAAAAGGCTAGCTACGGGAGAGATGCTGCTATACTCCGGTCACGAAGAAAACAATGCTCCACACACTCAGGGAGTCGCTCTAATGCTGTCCAAAGTAGCACGAAATGCACTTGTAGGATGGGAATCTCACGGATCCAGAATCATCAAAGCATCATTCAAAACAAAGAAGGAGGGGATCTTAATGAATATTATCCAATGTTATGCACCCACCAATGATAGCAACAATGACATTAAAGGTCAATTCTACGAGCGGCTGCAGTCAATCATAGAGAAGTGACCAAGAAAGGACCTCACCATTCTGATGGGAGATCTAAATGCCAAAGTCGGAATAGACAACGCTGGATATGAAGATATCATGGGACGACATGGACTGGGAGAAAGAAACGAAAATGGAGAAAGATTTGCAAATGTGTGCATTCAATAAGTTGGTCATAGGAGGCACAATATTTCCACACAAACGAATACACAAAGCTACATGGATCTCACTGGACCACACTACAGAGAACCAGATAGATCATATCTGCATCAACAAAAAATTCCGAAGGACAATGGAAGATGTAAGAACCAGGAGAGGTGCTGACGTAGCTTCAGATCACCTAGTTGTAGTCAATTTAAAACTGAAGCTAAAAAAGAACTGGACAAGTGGACAAACAGCACTATAAAGGTTCAATACAGCCTTCCTTCGAGATACTGACAAACTCAATGAATTCAAGATAGCTCTCAACAACAGGTTCCAAGCCTTACAGGATCTACTGAAAGAAGAAGAAACTAGTATGGAGGACAACTGGGAAGGCATCAAGGAAGCATTAACTTCAACGTGTCAAGAGATTCTGAGTCTAAAGAAGCACCATCATAAGGAATGGATCTCTACAGAAACACTGGACAAGATCAAAGAAAGGAAGAACAAGAAGGCAGCAATTAACAACAGCCGAACACGAACGGAGAAAGTCCAAGCACAAGCTGAATACATAGAAGCAAATAAGCAAGTGAAGAGGAGCACTAGAGCCAACAAGAAGAAATACGTTGAAGAACTAGCAACGACGGCAGAAAAAGCTGAAAGGGAAGGAAATATGAAACAGCTTCACGATACAACGAAGAAACTAGCAGGGAAATACAGTAAACCAGAGAGGCCGGTCAAAGACAAAGAAGGCAGGAAAATCACCAAAATTCAACAACAGCGTAACAGATGGGTAGAATACTTCGAGGAACTCTTGAATAGGCCGGCTCCAACGAATCCACCGGACATCGAAGCAGCACACATAGATCTTCCTATAGATGTCAATCCACCAACTACGGAAGAAATTAGAATGGCCGTCAGACAAATCAAGAACGGGAAAGCAGCAGGACCCGACAACATACAAGCTGAAGCACTGAAATCAGACATCGAAGCAACCACAAGCATGCTTTATCTTCTATTCAAAAAGATTTGGGAGGAGGAACAAGTGCCGATGGACTGGAAAGAAGGACACCTCGTCAAGATTCCAAAGAAAGGAGATCTGAGCAAATGTGAAAACTACAGAGGCATTACACTACTGTCAATACCAGGGAAAGTCTTCAACAGAGTGTTGCTGAACCGGATGAAAGATGCAGTAGACGCCCAACTTCGAGATCAACAAGCTGGATTCCGTAAGGATCGGTCGTGCACAGACCGAATTGCGACACTACGGATCATCGCCGAACAATCAGTTGAGTGGGACTCGTCACTGTACATCAACTTCATTGATTATGAAAAGGCATTTGACAATGTAGATAGGAGGACATTATGGAAACTTCTTCGACACTACGGAGTTCCTGAGAAGATTGTCAATATTATCCGGAACTCATACGACGGACTACAGTGCAAAGTAGTGCATGGAGGACAGCTGACAGATGCATTCCAAGTAAGGACCGGAGTCAGACAAGGCTGTTTACTCTCTCCCTTCCTCTTTCTTCTGGTGGTCGACTGGATTATGAAGACCTCAACATCTGAAGGAAAACACAGAATACAATGGACAGCTCAGAATCAATTAGACGATTTGGACTTCGCAGATGACCTAGCCCTCCTATCGCACACACATGAACAAATACAGATAAAAACAGCCAGTGTGGCAGCAGTCTCTGCATCAGTAGGCCTCAGCATACACAAAGGGAAAACCAAGGTCCTCAAATTCAAAGCGGAGAATAGCAACCCAATCACTCTTGATGGCGAAACTCTGGAAGACTTAGAATCCTTCACATACCTGGGAAGCATCATCGATGAACAAGGAGGTTCAGATGCAGACGTAAAGGCGAGGATCGGCAAAGCAAGGGTCGCATTCCTACAATTGAAGAACATATGGAACTCAAAACAACTTTCAACCAATATCAAAGTGAGAATCTTCAATGCGAATGTCAAGGCAGTTCTACTGTACGGAGCTGAAACTTGGAGAACTACAACAACCACCATCAAGAAGGTACAAGTATTTATAAATAGCTGTCTTCACAAGATACTCAACATCTATTGGCCGGATACCATCAGCAACAGCGTTCTCTGGGAGAGAACAAACAGCCTTCAAGATGAAGAGGAAATTAGGAAAAGACGATGGAAATGGATAGGACATACATTACGCAAATCGTCAAACTGCATCACGAGGCAAGCCCTAACTTGGAATCCTGAAGGAAGGCGGGAAAGAGGAAGGCCAAAGAACACATTACGTCGGGAAATCGAAGCAGATATGAAAAGGATGAATAAAAACTGGAAGGAGCTGGAAAGGATTGCCCAGGACAGGGTTGGATGGAGAATGCTGGTGATCGGCCTATGTTCCTTCGCGAGGAGTAACAGGCGTAAGTAAGTAAGTAAGTGCTATTATACTGATTGTGACTTGACGCCTTATTATCGGAATAGGGTTTTGTTGATATTGTAGTAATTTTTAATAGTTGAATTTATGAGTCGATATTAACAATAATCATCTGCTCACTAGTAAGTGGCTCCAAGAGGTATTTCTAGTGGGAAGCCGTGGTCAGTAAAGTTCAACCGTGCCTGTTTTAGAGGTAATTACTCACTGAAGACAATGTTGGACGGTCGCGAAATATCGTTGATTAGTTGAAGTTAAACATTAACACCAACAGGATCAGCGGTCTAGAGTTTAAGCATACGCGCGCGGGATCGTGTATGCTCACTGTTGAGGGGTCCCACATGAGGATGGAAACGGCTGTCCAGTGCTTCCAGGTTTTCCATGGTGGTCTAGCTCGAATCGAATCGTGAATTCAAATTGACGATTTACTCCAAATCATCCTGACCTTTATTCAGTGACCTTCCTAATTTACAAATAACACAATTTCGGAATAATTATGTCGTAACGGATGTAGACGTTCACCATTTTTAACATATAACATTGTCATATTCATTAATACATGCCCTACTTTGGCCTCTGTAAAGTATCACAATAATTATGAATTTACGATTGTATAACCTGATGATGAAGTTATCGCTCAAATATTCTTCATTTTTTGGACAAAGAAGATATTAATAAGGGCTCCACACGGAATACTTTTAAATTTAATCAAGATAAAGTTTACTTATAGAAACAACATTCTATACATAATTGTAGAATTAAAATACAGAGAAAGTATGGAAAACTATTTTTGTTTTATTCATCAATTTATTTAAGTGATCCACGAAATTGCGCGACCATCTTTAGTTGTCTGAGGTAGATACTTGTCTCTGCCTAACACAGATTAGCTGAAGTTAGACGTTAACACCTTTGGATGCCGGCTCAGTTGTCTAGATGTTAAGTGATCGTTCACAAGACCGAAGCACCTGAGTTTAAAACCCCACATGAGGGATCGTTGGTGAGCACTGACGAGGAGTCTCACACTAGGGTAAAACGGCCGTCCATTGCTTTCAAGTTTTCATTGGTGGTATAACATCAGTCGATTCATGATCTTAATCGAAAACTTAACAATCTCCACAACCCCATACTCATAATAATAATTGAAGAGTAAAGAAGATGATGCGGCGAAGAAACTTTTCTTTCCAATAATTTCGTTTACTTAAGCTATACAACCGTGTTTATAGTTAGTTTCATTTGCAAACATAATTGTCTGTAATAAAATAGAATATTAAAAAAACTCGGAGTGGTATCTTGTTATCAATTGTTAACGAAAATCAGATATTGAAGGGAAGTTATGCAATAATGGACTAGTGAAAAGCAGTATGATGAGGATAATTGTTTTAAAGCTAATCTGATAATGAAATAATAGTAAATCTTCTCAGTGACATTATCTATAAACTTTATAGCTCAGAATATTCTCCAGACAGTTAGATAGCATATCTATAAGTTCCCTTGAGTTTTATTCAGTATTCACATATTATACAAATGAAATTGGCTAATAGTTTTAGACTATGGTGTACTAAGCTTATTTGTGAAACAGCTAACAATTAACTAATAACCACTCAAATAACAACTATCATGGGTTGTTTCCCTTATCTTCTTTATTTACATTGCTTAGGTCATGACCTGATCAAATAATGAAGCATAAAAGAGATCAAGTGATCGCTTAATATAATTCTATTTATTCTTAATTCATTAGCTCAATATCAACTAATTTACACTAAATAATAATAATAATAATAATAATAATAATAATAATAACGATAACGATAACGATTACAACATTGTTAGTATTCCTACTATTGATAATAATAATAATGATGTTACTTACTTACGCCTGTTACTCCTAATGGAGAATAGGCCTCCGACCAGCATTCTCCATCCCATTCTGTCCTTGGCCTTCTTTTCTAGTTCCATCCAATTCTTGTTCATTTTTCTCATATCCATCTCCATTTCCCGGAGTAACGTGTTCTTTGGTCTTCCTCTTTTCCTTTGGCCTTGAGGATTCCTTATGAGGGCTTGTCTTGTGACACAGTTGGGTACTTTACTCAGTGTGTGTCCTATCCACTTCCAGCACTTCTTCCTGATTTCTCCCTCCACTGGGATCTGGTTCGTTCTCTCCAACAGTAGGTTGTTGCTAATAGTGTCCGGCCAACAGATCCGAAGTATTTTGTATAGACAACTGTTAATAAACACCTGTATCTTCTGGATGATGGCTTTCGTAGTTCTCCAGGTTTCCGCCCCATACAGTAGAACTGTATTGACTCCGCCTGGAGTCCCCCCGGGGGCTACTGCTGGTTTCAAGCCCAGATAGAGGAGGAAGGTTGGGCATGGGGTTAGCGACCTCATCCCGTAGAAAACTAACTCGCTAAAAAAACGCTAACTAGAAAAAATTACTCAATAACGTCACTACTACTATTATTAATAATGATCATAATCATAATAAAGGAAAATTTGTTTTTAAAGATTCCATGAGTTCATGAAACTTTATAATGTAACTATTCAAAAGATATCAACACAATGCTCTTAAACTAATTTGCAATTGGAAAAATATGTTCTTTTAACTAATGTAATAAAATGAAAAGTCTATATATTGGCATTAAGAACTGCAAGAGGTATTTCCTGAAGTTCAACCTGGTCTGTTGTAGCGGCATTTACTCACTGAAGACAATGGTGGACAGTGGCTCGATTTCGTGTATTGGTTAAAGTTAGATACTAACACCATTGGATGCCGGCCGGCTCAATGGTCTAGAGGTTAAAAATTCGCGCGCGAGGACGATAGGTCCTGGCTTCGAGTCCCGTTTTTAGGATCATGGATGCACACTTTTGAGAAGTCCCATACTGAGACGAAAAGGCTGTCCAGTGTTTCTAGATTTTCTTTAGTGGTCTGGCTTTAATTAACTCATGAATTCAACTATTAGAAATCAAAGTTGTCCGATAAGGTCAAACTTGAGATAGGCTCATGATAAACTTGAACATTTTATGCTCTTCATTAGACAGTAGATATGTAAAAAATATGGACCACTATGGGCTGATATTATGTCAAGCCCGCATAGGTTATTCTAGCCTCTGAACAGAGCAATCTATTCATTCTTCTCAAGCCATATTTTTAACCTGTCACTTATTCGCTCATTAACCTTGACTGTTTTTTATGTAAGCGTGTGTGTGTATTTCTTATCTCCCTCATCACATATTTATAACTTATTTTTATCTGACTATAAATATCGATTCACTCTTGGTTAAATCAAGTTGGCGTACTCATTTTCCCCACTGCTCGTCATTTAGTTCTGTTTCTCTCTTTCTCTCTCCTCTTCGCTCCTTCACTCCGTCTTGCTGATTGTCTGTTCAGATCAATGATTGTATGGAATATACACATTCAAACTTTATTCTCGTATTTGACTTATTTAATTGCATTATTCACTAACGCAAGTTAATATCGATAATTTTATACGAGGGTATTTGGGATGTATAGTTCAGTAACAATCATTCATATAACAATCACACGACCAAATTGGAATCAGATCTCGGTACGCTAAAGATCTTTTGTTCTAAACGTTAAGAATCTTAGTTTATGCATTTTCTAAGTTTTGAAATTAAAGTATACTTAGTTGTAGAATTCATCTAAATAAATACAACTTCTGTCTTATTGGATACTTTATAAGGTTAGTTTCATAAATAGATTCCGGTGATTTTCATATTGTATATGAGTGTACACATTAATGGGTTAAGTTAATTGCATTAATAGATAGTGTAATGAATAAATGTATAACTAAGGCATTTTTTATATGATTTTGAGTAACAAATATGTAACTATCCCTTTAACTGTTTAACAGCAGATATTGGTAACATGGGACAGTAGTTTCCAACTGCGTCGCAAGGCACGTTTCCCGTTTAATAAACATTTGGCACGTGATTTCTCAAAAGGTATTCATAAAACGTCTACATACAGTTTTTATCAACCTTTCATACTCATTCATTCAAAGCTGAGTAAATCTCTTATGTATGATAATGATGGAAATTTATTTCAGTTTAACCCGGATAAATATGTATCAAATTTATCAACTGTTAGGCTTTCTGTATTCGAGAAAGAAGCTCTATCACTCGGATTTAATTTCTCCATTGCACATACCAAGATTTCTGATCTGTCGATAGATGCTCAATTTGAAAATCTTTATGATCAGTTGAACCCTCTTGTCCCAACCACCCTGGATAGGAAAACTTGGTTAAAGGTGAAATTGGTTGACGTTGCCCACCACTTTCACGGATCTCAAGTCAGACAAAGAAGTATTTTGACTCCTAAACATTCCGCTGCGTTAAAAAACCTCCAAAGTAGGTCAGATATTGTGATCCTCAGACCTGACAAAAGTTCTGGGGTGGTCGTTATCAATAAATGTGAATATAAAGACAAAATGTTATCTATACTGGGTGATCAAAGTAAATTCTTACAGGACGTTTCTTCTAATATTAATGTTAGAAAATTGGAATCCAAAGTGAAGTCCAATCTATTAAAGCTTCTTAAAATGAACGTCATAAACAACGAGGAGTTTAATATACTAAAACCCTCGGGTTCAGTTCTCCCGAATTTATATGGATTACCTAAAATTCATAAACCTAATATTCCATTACGACCAATTTTGTCTATGCGTGGTTCTCCCACACACGAGCTAGCTAAATGGTTAGTAAAACTGTTAAACCCTATTCGTACTAATCTATGTAAGTTCTCTTTAAAAGATACATTTGAACTAATTGACTTTCTTGGTGATATTAATATTAAAGATAAATCTTTGCATTCATTTGATGTAAACTCCCTCTTCACGAATGTACCGTTAACAAAGACGGTGGATTTCCTTTGTGACTATATTTCAAAAAACTTTCCCCTTTTTCCTATTCCGTCACCATTTTTGAAAGATTTACTTTATTATGTACAGCTAATGTTCAATTTACATTTGATGGTGAATATTTTCGACAAGTTGATGGTGTAGCTATGGGTAGCCCTTTAGGGCCTCTCTTAGCTGAGGTATTCATGTCATATGTGGAAAATATGACGAGCGACCTCATTGGTGAGACAACTCTATATAGAAGATATATGGACGATATTCTAATTATATGTGATAAGGATTTTGATGTTTACCGATTACTGGATAAACTCAATGGTGTTCAAAATGATATTGTGATGACACATGAACCAGAAAGTAATGGCCAATTAGCCTTTCTAGACATACTTTTAAGTCGAAGGGATGATGGCACTATTAGACGGTCCGTGTATAGGAAACCAACTTGGACGGGACAATACCTAAATTTCCATAGTTTCTGTCCATTGCAATACAAGAGAGGTCTAGTTAAGTGCCTCTTTAAGAGGACTCGAAGAATATGTACCTCTGATATGGTGGAAAAAGACGAAAAGTTACTGACTGACACTTTAATAGCAAATGGTTATCCACTCAAGTTTATTAATAGGTGCAAAAGTCAGTTAATGCCAAGACCTCTAATTTATTCAGTGCCAAAGAAAAAGGTTTACATCAATCTACCATATAGAGGCGAATCAAACAGTATAGTTTTAAGGCACAGATTGAAAGCAGCCATTGAGAATACGTATTATGCTGGTCATTTGGTTGTGATTGAAAAGTCTAAGCCCATGATTCCTAATAGAATCAAACAATGCACTAATGATTACGTCACATCCCATTGTATTTACCAATTTACATGTTTGTGTGGACACACATACATAGGGAGGAGTAATCGAACAATGCAATCAAGGATCACTGAACATGTGCCTAGATGGCTTCAAAATCAATGTGTGTCAAATGAGCCGATCAATGTGGGAGGTAGAAAACCAAGTTCATCGATAGCGAAACATATAATTGAAACGGGGCACAAAATTGACATTAATACAGCATTTAGAATGTTGTATAGAAATTGTCAAGGTCGAATTCTTAAGTTTATTGAAGCCTTAGCTATTCGTAAATTTAAACCCCCCTTATGTGTACAAAAACAATTTGTCGTAACCTTGAATTTACCTTGGTAATCCTCAAGTCATTCTATGGCCTAGGATAACGCGACAATTTCTTATTCTTTCTCCCCCCTTAGTTATTTTAGTTGTACTTTTATTTGTTTGTTTGACCTTTATTGACGTTTATTAATTTTCATATAAAAATGCCTTGACAAGTATATGTGTGACTAGATTGTTCGAAATGTATAGCGCAAATACATCACATTTTTCAGATCAACTCCGTCTTCTCATTGTTCTATCGAAATCATTCATTAACGTTTGCGGTTAATCTTACTCCTATAATCCCTTTCGATTGATAACATATTATATGTATGAATTTTAATATAATCACCAATTGTTTCTTTTAAAGAGAGAAGATGAAAATATACAGACCACTGTGATGATGCTTCATGTTTTCTTAGCAACTTACTTCCTTATTTTATCTGGTTAAGCTTTTTTTAACGAGTTAGTTTTCTACGTGATGGGGTCACTAACCCCATGCCCAATCCTCCTCTTTTATCCGGGCGTGGGACCGGCAGCAGCCCCAAAGGGGCTCCAGGCGTTCTTTTATGTCAGCAACTGGATTCGTAATTAATTTTAAGCATTTTATGAAAGTGCGTAAGTACCTGAAGATTGTTATACATCACAAATGGATTGACTGTATTAAAAAATTGGATTTGTTTCTATATGGGGTTAAGACTATATTTTCTTTATCATTATTATTCCGTTTACTTTATTAATGGTAATTTATTTTGATTACAATCTACACTAACGGTAGCTACGTTATTTAATAAACTACTATTTCTGACTGATTTATATGTTTATTTGTTATATCATCCACTCTAATGTACTTTTGCTCTAATTGTGTATGTGCTAACTGATCTGTCCTGTATATAGTTTAACTTTTGTTCTTTTATTAATCATTACATAATACAGTGAGAATTATCTTAGTTTGATTAAACTTATATTTCACTCTATTGTTAAGGTTATCTAACACATTCATTAAATCATCCCGGAGATATCCTCCTTTTTTACTTATTCTAAAAGGAGGATCAATGAACTGTAAGAAAGTATGGCAACTCACGTGCATTTGAGTTTGTTCACATTTAATTTGGTTAACCCCTTTTGTTAACTTATTTAACAGATAGAGTCATTCGTACAATAACAACTTATATCATTGTACCTTTATTATTGTTCCAATTGTATGAATATGTATGCTGGAGCATTGCTTACTGCCTATGCACATATTCACTCTGCAGCTTTTAATGTTAGTCGATGATTCATTCACTTCCCTATGTATATATATATGTACATTTTTAATCCTGTTCATTAACTCGCTCATTCACTTGCCCGCTTGCTTTTCACCACTACTCTTTCATACTTGTTTAGTGTACCTGTAATTTTGGTTATTTGTGTGTAGTGCAATAATAAAATTAATCAGCACTTCGTATTCACCCTCTGGTTAGTACACCGTTGAAGCGTTATCTAGTGACGGTTATCCGAATGAACTGTATACGATGTTTAAGGGTTATATTGAATATCGACCACCACAGAAGAATGAAGCACTTTTGAATATCTGAAGAAAAAACAAAGTGTATTTTCTCCCAGTAGCAATAAATGCAAAAAATACAATAAGCTTATGATGGAACATTTAAAGTAAAAGAATCAGATAAAGATTAATAATTCCAAATTTCTATATAAGAGTGTTATAGAGATTGTTGAATTGAACGTGCTACATAACAGATTAACTGCAACTAAAAAATCAATCAATACCGAAGAGCATTAGACAGCTATCTCGTACTAATATGAGACTTTTCAATAGTACACATCCACGAATCACAATAGAGTTAGATCACTGGAACATCGTCTCTCACGGTAAACAGTTATAATTTAGACCGTTTGTTTGGTTTACATCAATTTAATGGTCTCAGTATTCTATCAGTCATTAATTTTCATATTATAGAAGAGATTTAGTCATGAGAATCTCAGTTAAATATTAGTAGTAAAGAATTACTACAGTCTAAACGTATTATTATATTCCCTTTTTAAATGTGTTTTGCAAGAAAATTATGAAGGCGATATCCCTGAATTGTTATGAATGTCACTGAGTGATTTCTCAAGTTTTAGTATAGAGAAATAAAGAAATGTTGACATGTATTCATCTTGAAATGCTTTTTCCGTTATAGTAGGTAACAAGAAATTTCAACAAACATACTCCTAGATATAGAAACACAAAATTCCACAAATTATAACCTTTGCTGCTACATTGACGTAGTGGTCGGGCTCGTTTATCGTGATGAACCCATTGAGCTACACTGGCTGGAACAATCGTTCCTCAAGGTCCTACCATGCCAGACAGGCCGGTTGAAGAACGGTAAGATTAAAGGCAACAAACCCAAGGCCCAAAGGCAAAGTCATACTGCTGACTGTACAGAGCTATGACGGTAGTGAGGTGTTTCCTTCAGACAACCAGAATAGCAGCGATGCTGACTTCTCACAGGGAGGAGTAGGGTCAGAAAAGGTCGACCCTAAAAATGCACACCTCGCCTTATCCCGCAGATATCCGTCTCCAGCGGTAAGGTTTCAACAAGTACGGAGCTGAGACGAAAATTACTCACAAAAAGGTCGTGTGTGACCGACCTCAAGCAGTTGTCCCTTGGGCACTGAGTTCACGGTCTCAGGTCACTCAGACCACTTCCAACCCAAAATCCTTTTCAGTTACCTCCAGAAGAACCCTTTCATGGTGTGGATAACGGGGAAGTGATAACTGCCCTCATACCTCTAACAGCACTCACGATATAAATAAATTACTCTATAAGCCAAAGAAAATGTTAGCTGAAATGGAAAGAAAAATAAATAAAAATATGTCGTCTTCCAGGCGATACAGATCACAACCTAACTTACATAATATATAAACCAAACAACACTAAAAATCAATATACACATATGATCATGACTGAATCCAGATCTCTAATTAATCACTGAGTTAAACTTGTATCTTGTACCAAAGTCAGTCTTTTTTGGCAAAAATTCAACTCAGGTTTGTTTATAGTAAGATTTTAGAGCCCCTATAATAAGGCCAGCTCAAAATGCAATAACTGTGATATGATAATGAATGTTTAATTAATAAATATATGAGAAATTCAAATGTAATGGTTGGTTATTATGTCAGTCTCCAATGTTAGATCAGTAAATCAGTTGATAATATATGTATTTGAGTATTTATGTATGACTTGCAACACCGTGGACTCCGAAGACGCCCAGCTTCAAGACCAACAGGCTGGATTCCGTAAGGATCGGTCGTATAAAGACCGAATTGCAACTCTATGGATCATTGTGGAACAATCAATTGAATCGAATTCATCACTCTACATCAACTTTATTGACTAAAAAAAAGCATTTGATAGTGTGGATAGGACAACACTATGGAGGCTTCTTCGACACTACGGCGTGCCTCAGAAGATAGTCAATATCATACGGAATTCATATGATGGATTAAACTGCAAAATCGTGCACAGAGGATAGCTGACATGCTCGTTCGAGGTAAAGATCGGTGTCAGGCAAGGTTGCTTACTCTCACCCTTTCTCTTTCTTCTGGTGATCGACTGGATCATGAAGACATCGACATCTGAAGGGAAGCACGGGATACAGTGGACATCTAGGATGCAGTTAGACGATCTAGACTTCACAGATGATCTGACCCTTCTATCCCAAACGCAACAACAAATGCAGGGGAAGACGACCAGTGTGGCAACAGCCTCAGCAGCAGTAGGTCTCAATATACACAAAGGGAGAAGCAAGGTTCTCCGATACAACACAGAATAAAACAATCGAATCACACTTGATGAAGAAGATTCGGAATATGTAAAAGCCTTTACATATCTGGGCAGAATCATTGATGAACAGGGTGGATGTGATGCAGATGTGAAGGCGCGGATCGGCAAAGCAAGAGCAGCATATTTAAAGCTGAAGAACATCTGGAACTCAAAACAGTAGTCTGTAAACCAACACCAAATTCAGAATTTTCAATACGAATGTTAAAACAGTTCTACTGTATGGGGCGGGAACCTGGAGAACTACGAAATCCATCATTCAGAAGATACAGGTGTTTATTAACAGTTGTCTACACAAAATACTTCGGATCCGTTGGCCGGACACTATTAGCAACAACCCACTGTTGGAGAGGACAAACCAGATCCCAGCGGACGGAGAAATCAGGAAGAAGCTCTGGAAGTGGATGGGGTATAGATTGAGGAAAGCACCCAAGTGCATCACAGGGCAAGCCCTCACATGGAATCCTCAAAGCCTAAAGAGAAGAGGAAGACCAAAGAACACATTTTGTCGAGAAATGGAGACAGACATGAAAAAAATGAACAAAAATGGATAGAACTGGAAAGGAAGTCCCAGGACAGAGTGGGTTGGAGAATGCTGGTTGGCAGCTTATGCTTCATTGAAGATAACAGGCGCAATTAATTAATTAATTAATTAATTAAGTAGAGCAATGCCGTAAAGGTTATGTTAATGTAATCGGAATGTAAACAAGGAGTTTTTATAGTGGGTAACATACTTAGAAAATAAAATGGAATGTAAAAACGGAAATTTCGAATCTTCTGAATATGGATTATGTTTGGATAGATTAGGTATGTTGAATGAGGTGCTATTAATAACGGTCGTTTAAAAAAAATGAACTTGTTGTAACGGTTCATCAACTTGTCACATAGTATTTCAACGTAAGTTTGATAAACACCATCCAATTATAAATAACTCCGATTGTTTTACTAAAGTATTAGAACTGTACTTATAGGAATATTTAATTATAAATATGAGCTGAATTGGAAAATTTTCAGTCAAGACTGTTCAAAACTATTTGTCAGGAAGTGTGCCAATTGTTGAGTAGTATCAAGGATGAGAACTACCAAAACGAGTTACTTTGAAATGAGAAGATCTACCCCATTACCAAGGTTTAGATGAGTTGTGTCATTAAATCAACCAAAGAGACTAGTCGGTAGTGAAAACGTTTTTCAAGAGTGCTTTACGAAGCACAAAACAGTACAGTCTGGGATATGGATTGCTGAACTGCTAACTTCCAACTCTTGATCAGTAATTGGCAAGGTGGACTACTTACTAAGTTCAAACGTGTATTGTGATTGTAGTGTACTCATAGTTCTAAAATCCTGGTTAATTGATTTACGCGACAGTTGTTTAGCATCATCACACGAACTCAGTATTTATCATCTGGATCTATCAAGCAATAAGAAAACGTGTGGCGGCGATGTATCTAGATGATATGTCTCTCATCTGTGTTATCTTTATCTTGTTAATGGATCTGTAGTGACTCACTTTTATCACAAGAACACGATTAGTTTAATGAAAACAATTATTATTATTATTATAAACAATTGTACCTGTACTTGTTTAATGTGCTCTATGTTTAACTGCGCTAATGGCAGCTATATTATGCTTCCATTATTATTCTCACACTTTGATTGTGACCTCGCGCTAATTTGGTTACGTTCTGTAACTAGGTTTGTATCTTGGCACGACCTCGGTATCCTTTCGATACCACGAGATCGCCAGCGAATACATCTCGATTTGGTCCATTAATTGCCTTCTGATATTTGGCTTCCGGGGGATTTTATGGATACCCTGGCACACGTTCCTTGGTAGCGGTGTTCATAGTCAACTACGACTCGACACCACGCTACAGATTCACCGACTTTGCTGTTACCGCCTTTAATGGTTCACTTTCAGCTACATGTAGCGATTTTAATTCATGTAATGATAGCTTTTTTCATCTCTAGGTCACCAAAACGTAGTAGATTTCTGCACTTGCTCAGATCGGCATTTAGACTTAGCTTTTACCAACGATATGGGAATGTATGTGAACCGTCAACCTGATACATTATTTAGTCCTGATAACTGTATTATTTGTGTTCTACCTAAAGTATATGAAAATCTTGGAAAAAGTACACTCTTAAATCAGACAAAGAAAGTTAAATACAATGGTGTGGTAAGCAAATCCCAAAAACTAAACAGTTCTGTAAGTCTTCGACATTCATGCTAACCTCATTAGTTTTACTGGACACACTAGCTGATGGAGCTCGGTCATGGAACCGTACAAGATCATTAATGGGTACGCCGTGTTGTATATTTCTCGAAACAACTAGCCGACTTAGATTAAACACTTCTTGACATATCGAATACCTCTCAAATATATCTTGCAACTCCTCCACTCTGAACTTTTAGTTTGACTGGGTTTGGTATCTTTCGATTAAAAAAGTGCTACGTACAAAAGCGTTATCAAACTCTAAATAATCGTGACATGTTTAACAAGAGTTACTCAGAAGATAATATCCAAGATCAGACAATCATGTTTCGTACGACAAATTGAGATTTATTTACAAATTACTCATTAGAAAACACAGTGTTGCCATCTGCCATCTTAAATTAGAATTTGATTTTTATTGTCCCACAGAAACCACTTTTGTAAGAAAGCAAAGTAAAAGGGGAATAGCTCAACTAAATTTTGGAATCTAAATTGACCTAATAAACCAAGAAATTTAACATCTGAATTCGATGTTTTATTTTTACGATTTGTAAACTCTTTTATGTCACCTATTGTTCTTTACAGTTCCCTATTATTCTTTCCTGAGCTTTTGAGAGATTTTTCATGTCTCAAAGTGTTGAGAGCAGTTAGTAATGTATGTGAATAATCTTTCGATATCATTATGAGTATAGTGTAGATAGATATTTGAAATTTTACAGACTGTCTCAAAGTTTCCTTTGATCATTTACTCATCGTCCACTCCATTCATATCTTTCGCCCTGCATATCTTCTGATAGAACAAGACATCGACATATTAGAATCCGTATGTGCAGGCAAATTATCCAAGTGCCACAATACCGCGCTTATCAAATATACTATACGACGAACAGGTTGCAAGAGCTGATCCAATCAAAAACGTGTATTCTTCAACATGTTGCTAATTGAACGTTCTATAGATTTTAATCTTCTTAAAACAATTTTGTTGAATTCCAGTTAATTTGTTTACTTATTTTATGTATATATTTATGAAATTACCGACTGTTGTTTTTGTTTTTGTAAGAAAAACTTGCTGAATTGTTGAATACTGTGAATTCCAGATCATAAACACATGATATTCAGTACAGACAATAATAATAATAATAATAATAGTAATAATAATAACACTGTTGCGAAAGTCTGTCTAATGGACTGAAAGCCATGTGACTATTACTTACTTACTTACTTACGCCTGTTACTTCCAATGGAGTATAGGCAGTCGACCATGTGACTATTAGGTGTGTCATTTTCATCCTGCTAATAATCCTTCATTTATTTTTTTTTAAAAGTAGTTAAAGAAGTACACTTTACATGAGTATAGAAAGTCTTTATTGCATTCATTGTCATAACTTATATAATGGAATAAGTCTATGGTGTTATAAACACAAATAGAAGACCTTTTTTCTTTCTTTTTAAGGTTCTGTCTTTAACCACATTCATACCTAATAAGTATTATTAATTTTTATCAGTGGTGAAATTCTTCCAAAGGCAAAAATGGCCGAAAATCTAACTAATAATAGCACATTGTGTTATACATCACTATGTGATTCTTCGTATGCGTCTTACGTAGGTATGCGTCAGTCAAAAGTCTCTCATTTATTCCTTCCAAATGAGAGTAGAATTTATCGTCTCTTCAAACATGAAGGTTCAATTATCAACTATTTATTCATATTATACAATGTTTGATTTTTGATTAAAGATAACGTAATTACTTATATGCATTTGCTATTGTGTTTTTTTTTTCAAATACATTACTTTTATTTCTTAGGGTTTACTGGCGAGACTATAATTTATGAACGGACCATTCAGAAATAAGATAACAGGTCTTGGATTATGGTGCGAAATTTTTTGTGAGGCCCTTGATCTGATTCCAACTAGATCGTATGAATGTTTGTTATCTCCTATCCACGCATATAATCATCGACTTTAATCGCGTTAGTCAATAACGGATTTAGATAAGTCAAATAACGAGAATGGACTTTTGAATACATATATTTTGTATATAAAGTGAATGGAATAGAACAAAGCAAAATGACGTGCAGTGGAAATGGCGGGTAAGCCAACTCCCCTTGAACCAATATTTTTGGTTACACAAAAGTAAGTTACAGACATGTGATGAGTAGTGAGATAAGAAATTTACACACACCTACGCGCCCACATAAAAACAGTGAAGATTGATGAGCGAATAAATAACAAGGTCAGAATGTGACTCAAGTAGAATGAATAGAATGGGCTGTCCGAAAGCTAGAATAAGGTATATGGGCTAAACACAATAACCCATACTACAAATTCACTCATCCATTTAACAGAATAGCGTGACTTTGTGATGAAAACCCTAAATTTAATCCCTAACCCCAACCGCCAACTGTAACTCATAGTTATAATCCCTCACATTGATTTATAAGCCTTATTTAGTCCTAGTTAAATGAATATTCTCAAGGTCACTTCACCGTCTCCCAAAGGTCGTCCATGACTTATAGTCTCACCTCATCCCAACCTATGAGTGAATTAATTTAATCTATCTTTATCTATGATAAGTAACTAGCACATGCTTCTAAAAAAACTAGTTATTCATTGTCTTGTAGTGTATTTAATTTAATATTTGTACGGATTTCCGCCTGTTTCAACCGGGAAAGCTATTATTCATGGATTTTTGTGTATTTTACATATCAGTATAGGGTTATGAAGATTGTTGAGTATCGATTTAGATCATGACTGGACAAAGGTAAGACTGCCTTTGAAAACCTGGTATCACTATACGGCTGTTTCGTCCTAGTGTGTTCTTTCCAGCAGTACGAACTCACGCGAATGCTTAAACTTTAGACCAAAGATCCTGAGTTCAATTTCCACGTGTAGGATCGTGGAAGCATAGTGCTAAAGAGCCCTATATTTTGCATATGTTGTACCTGTTTTTATAATGACAATACAACTGATATCCCCTATTATCTACAGGATCTTGTGTTCTGGCATATCTGAACGAAGAAGCTTACTACTGTACAGTCCAGCTTTATGATATAACTGGGGTTCTGAAAATTTCGATTTTTAACTCAGGGTAATCACAAGAGCCTCATCTAGAGCCTTTCAAGAGTTACTGTCCATCCCTGGTCTGGATAAAGGAGGAGGATTGGGCATGAAGCTAGTAATTACACCCACTCAGGAAAGAACATCTCCAGAAAAATGCTAGCCGGAAGAATCTTTTAAAGCGCTTAAACTCTGCTCTGAAATCTGGAGAGTCTTAATGTAGAAGAGTTATTAAGCCTCAAGGCGAAATCGGCGTTTCTTCAGAAGGCACAAGGCCGACTCACATTCTCACAACCACTGCACTAGCTGACGTACATGGACGACGAATGAAATGTCTGCCAATGTGGGGGGGGTGACCAGGACGACTATTCATGTAGCTAAGGAAGTGGGAAAATATAATCGGGTTCTGCTTGGGATAAGTGCAACTGATTGACCACAGATCGAAAAGAACAAACTAGCTTCTGGATATGTACTCATCTATCCTGATCATGAAGGAAATCTCCCATACACACAAGGCGGTGTACTGATGCTCTCCAAAGCAGCTCAAAAGGAGCTTACAGGATGAAAAACACATTCCACGATGGTCATCGAAACATCCTTCAAAACAAATAAAGAAAGGATTACAACAAATATCACTCACTACTACGCTCCCACCAATTATGTCAGCAGAGGCGATAAAGATCAGTTTTATGAGAGGCTGAAGTCCATAGAAGGTAACTGAGCGGGAAAACACTTGATCGTCACATAACGAACTTCAACGTCAAAGCCGAGGTGGACACAAATCAGTATGATCACATCATGGGGAGAATAAACAATAACGGTAAGAAACTAATAGATTTATGGGCTTTCCACATGGTTATAGGTGGTATTATTTTCTTCGGAAAACGCATAATAAACGTTGCACGGGTTTCACTAGTCAAACTGCAGAATATGAGATCGATCACATTTTTACCAATATGAAGTTCAGGCGATTCATGGTAGACGTAAGACCAAAGAAGGAAGCTGACAGTTGCCTCACATAACGACCTATTTGTGACCAAGATGAAACGTAAACTAAAGAAGCACTGGATAAACAGAAAAGAGCCATTATGAAGGCTTAACATGGCCTTCCTTAGCGACACTGGCAATCTCAACGATTTCAAGTTAGATATCAGTAAGAAGTCCCAAGCCTTATTAAATCTACTCAGAGAAGAGAAGTTTACTATGGAAAACCACTGAAAAGGAGTCAAAAGAGTAATGGCTTCTAAGTGCCATGATGTGCTGGGTTGTAAACAATGGATCCTCAATGATACTCTTGGGAAGATTTACAAAATGAATCACAAGTAGACAGAACTTAATAACAGCCAAATAAGAGTAGCAAAAGCCAGGGCACAGACCGGATACAGAGAAGCAGAAAAGTGAAGGAAGAGAATAACCGGATCTAGTGTTACCTGAGAAATTATTACTATTGAATATGTATAAAACCTAGCAATAGCAGCGGGAAGAACGTCAGGAGGAAATATTGGGTAGCCGTATGATAAAACGAAAATGTTGACAGGACAATGCCATAAACTAGGACGGTCAGAAAAGAACAATGAGGGAGGACCAATCGCTAAGGTTGACGAGTGCCTGGACACATGGTAATGCACTCTGAATAGCCTTCGTATGGAAATACGCGAAGAGAAGGGCAAGATCCTAGGATACAACCACAACGATCACCTGGACACCATGCTTCGTGACGAAGGTCCCAAGGATGTGAAAGCATTTACGTACTTAGGTGGTATTATCGGCAAATAGGGAGCACCCGGTGCACATCAGGCGTCTGTTGTTTTTCCTCCATAGCTGAATGTGCTCTAGTATAAAGGCATTAGCTGGGCAAATTATACTACGATAGACGACATCAATCATAGCTGTACAATACTCAAAAATGAGTTTGTAATGGCATTAGACCATAACCACACAATCCTCAAAGCTAAACACGAGATAATTCGGAAAATAGATATTCAATATTTAACGCGGAGAAGTGCCTAACGATGGAGAAGGCGGGAAGAATGAATTGAATTAATCGGAGTTGATCGGATGGCATGGCTCGGCCATGCAGGACTACAACCCCTTTCCCGCATCTATTCTTACTATTCCTTAAGTAATTTTATCCTAATAACTATGGATTGGCGTTAGTGTCATGGACTTAACAAGTTTCGGTAACAGCTACAATGGGTGTCTTTAATCTATCCACTAATGTTCCTAGTCCATGTAATTTGTTGAATAAAGAATAAGGATTTGTACATAAAACTTATAAAGAGAATAATCCATCCATACGGACGTTGGTAGGCTTCGCTTTCAAGACCTGTGTTGTGTCTTTACGGCCCGTTAGTTATCACGGAATCTATTCTCCGATCAAAATATGACTTATTACTTCTCACCTAAAACTAAGCCCTCGAAACATACACTTAGATTCAGTATATCACATGCAACCAAAAAAGTCAGTGTATTGTAAATGAAATTTTTAAAAACAAAATTAAGCCAGACATAAAAATAACTTTTCCTGATACTACCCCGGATCAAAATAATCCTTCTGTGAACACAAAAATTACAGTAATGTCCATCTGCCATATCTTGTTAAACAACTGTCGACATAAGATGGGACTTGCGGCTATATTTGTCTATACTGTGCACAACCTAAAGAACAACAGTGAAAACTCGTCGCTTTAAATTAGAACATATATGTTCTGCTGCCCTTCGACGATACTTCCGTAGCTTCCCACATGTCCTGATAATACTATTCCGTAACGATGCCATGAAGTTTAGCAAGCCATTTCTCGATGATGAATGACGATAAGAACTGTGACGTCAGTGTTCCTAATAATAAAAAAGAAGAAACATTTTACTTCTCCTGCTGCCATTAAACCTCTACTTCTGAAGCGCTCTTTTCAATGAAGTCCCAAGTGGTGCGGAATGGCTGACGACCTCAGTTTTTTTAATCAGATGGTGAGATACAGCGCCCGGAAGTTTTAGAATCAACTTCGGCTAACCGTGTCACCAAGGGAATCTGGAATGTGAAGCAATAATTCAATGAAGTTGATATACTTACAAATTCGTCCTTCATGCCTTCATCCAAAGGTCATGCTTCTAACGTTTGGCGCTCCTATCAGATGACAAAAGAAACAGCTAAGTTGACTGTCAGATACCCAATCATCGTGAATGATCACTCTCATCAAACCTAGGCACTAGCTGAATAATGTTCTCACTCAAGTCTGAGATGGCTGGTGGTATTTTCTGTCAAACAGCGTGTAGTTTATCAAATCTTAGGCATTGAGTTAAATCCGAAATGTGACTTAATTGGTCGCTAAGGCACTGCCAACATGCTTCAACGAGGAAGTTGAGGGCGATTCAGCTAACTGTATTGGACGTATTTATTATCATCAAATAAAACCGTTGTATTGACCAGTTAACGGGAATACACTTACAGTATACATCGTTAATTGAAACCCATATGTTCATGAATAACTACCGAGAACATAAATATACCTAGTGACTAGGATGGAGTGGTTTCGTGAAGTAACCACGTGGGTTAGTGAATGCCCCAAATTTAGTTAATACTATTTCCCCAGGTCAGTATATAGCCTGGGCTTACTGTGTACTTGTATTAAATTATCAGGTTCGAATGAGACTGATCTAGTGTTATTACGCATTATCATTTTTGCTTATAGTCAGACCTGACGCAGGTCTGTACAATAGTTGTTCGAATGATAGTGTGAAGCCTATCATAGGAAGAGGTCTTTTCTGCATAGCGCTGGGCTATTAGCTGTGCTATAACTTGACTACTCTGCACCGATTTCTCAATCTACTTCATATTAGACTCAAAGAATCTCGAGCTCCATGTGAGCAAACATCATCAGAAAGATGCTTCGACGAATGTACATGACAACTTATTTTTCTGTCCATAACTTTATTTGTATCCCGCAAAAATTTTTATTACATCACTCCTAACAAAACAGGTTGCTCTGCTTTGCAATCCAGGATGCCCGAAGAATATATCAAAAATGCTAAACGCTATTACTTTAGGTACAACAGTTGTGGCAAACAATGTTTAGGAATGATGGAGCCTAAATAGAGAAGGAGCGGTTAACACTGTCACTTTCCATACTGCAACAAAGTTTAATGTACGACATTTATGCTGAAAGTTTGAACACAACTCAAGATTAACTTACTTATGTCCATAATCATAGATTTGTCCCTAAGTCTTTTTCGAGGGAAATCAAGCTGTTTATTGATAAGTTTCTTTTTCTCATCCAAGTATACCTTGTGGATTGGGCCTCAGGGGAATCTTTAAATAATATTAATTTCAAGTGTTTCGAAATCAGTATGGCTCTGGTGGTGAATTGGTTGGATCTGGTGATGAAAGATGTCATAGGTTCGTGGTGCATATCTATCATTTGTAAACACCATCTTTCTTTAAAGATGACCCACTACAACACACCTATTGTGGCCTGCTTTTCCATAGTTATCAGGTGTATATCTAACATATGAACGAGCAGGTGAACGAACAGATTACAGCTACTAGTTTAATAGCCATAGGACTCTCGTTTCTTTTATTACATAAATGGTGTCCGACTATAATTCATTAAATCTAGCCAACTTAGTATTCCCTCCACAAACACCAGTCATGAACAACACTAAACCTACGGGCAAATTCACGTTCTTATATAAGTCATAACTGTTGATTAGGATCAATCGAAAAGGTTAGACTGTCCACATTAATATACAAGTTTAACGTGTCGTAATTGAAAGTGCCCAACCAAAGTTCATTATATCTTATCAGGTTAGCTTTTAATCCTGGATGGTAGTAAACACCCATGCTGATGTACTTAAGTTTAACGCTTAGACACGTTCGTAGGACCCCTTTACGGCCCCTTGGTAAATCCGGGATCAAATCTCAAAACGCACTTTTCGTGCGGTCAGCATCTCTGTTGGCCTGACAGCTGATTGTCATCAGTTTCATCAGTGCAATATATTATTATAATAAGGATAGAAACAAGCAGTAATTCTATTAGTATCAATTAAGGACAAGATTTTCAATATGACTACTGCCAAAACAATACTAAGCAAAGCGAAAATGGACAGTAGTCAGAACCCTGAAAACATCTAAGAAATGACCACGCTTTGTAGATGTTGAGCGATATGAGAATATGTGCAAATAAATCAAAAGGAAAACAAAATCTGTGTGGATATAGTCGACAAAAGAAACGACAGTTTAGAAGAGAAAAGAAGAGAGTAATCATAGGGAAAGACACATGAATTTTTTCTTGTACTTCCTTGAAAGAACATGTAAACGAATTCCGAACACTTCCCTTTAGTCCGTTGACTAACAGAATCTCTTTGCCAAGCACATACGGAACTCAACGTGTCGCCTCCCCATCTAAAGTCTAGTACCTGAGAACGCACCAGGAATAAGCGGCATGTCTAAATTTAATTGCGTCTCTCCAACGGCACAAACAACCAGCCATATCATAAAGCATTGCATAATAAATGCAGTGAGACAGTCAAATGGCAGAGAATAATTCCCTGATCTTGTCTGCATAACTTACTGGAAAACAATTGAATTATGACTTCACCACTATAGTAGGTGTGAGTCCCTCCAATCAGTCCCTACTAAAAGTGAAAATTAGTTGTGCGAAAGCTTTGATTGCTTCAGATGTGACCAACTGAAGCTACTGAAAGTCGTAAGCGAGAATTGGGGATTGGAATCAGATATTTGACTCTTGATTCCTTCCATTTGGTGTAGCGCCAGTTTTGGTCCTAAATGTAAGTTATCCCGTAAGCCTTGAATAGGCTTGGGCTCAGGCCGGTTTTGTTTTCTTTTCTACCTTGTAGACTGTTCACATCTATCCAGAAAGTTACTTCCTCCAGTCACTGACCAAATATCTATCAACTTCGCGATAACGATCATCATACATACACTCAGTCATCTTCAAATCTTGAAATCCTCATCTAGTTGGATATTCAGTCTACTAGTGCTATTGGTGTTCACGAATTCACGTAGTGAACCAAACGAATTTTGTGGAACCTCCAGGCACGTGATTATGGATTCAGTTAGACAAGTTGTTACACGTACTGCTCTTGGACTTGCCGAGTATGTAACACCTATACTAAGAGAGTCTAAATTCCGGGAAACAGGAGTCATCACTCCTGAAGAGTTTGTAGCAGCAGGGGACTTTTTAGTTTATCATTGTCCAACTTGGCAATGGGCAACTGGCGATAAAGGTACTCGTCCTTATCTTCCCAAAGAAAAACAGTATCTGATTACTCGCAGTGTACCTTGCTACAAAAGAGTGAAGCAGATGGCAGATCATAACGAAGAGTTTGAGGAAGTGT
The DNA here is from genome assembly GCF_000699445.3 of Schistosoma haematobium. Classification (NCBI taxonomy): domain Eukaryota; kingdom Metazoa; phylum Platyhelminthes; class Trematoda; order Strigeidida; family Schistosomatidae; genus Schistosoma; species Schistosoma haematobium. Next base: position 78,079,597 of record NC_067195.1, read on the forward strand.
TAGAGGAAGAGGATGGTGATGGTGGTTGGGTAGACACACATCATTATGCGACTAAAAGTGACAATCCTGAGATCGAAAATGCAAATGAAATGACTGTTTTGAAATCGGATGATATATTGAATCATCAGCAAACTAACACAGTTTCCGATTGTGATGAAGAAGAGGATGAAGATATGGAAGCTTTCCTGCAGAGTGGTATGTTGGATGAATGCGATCCAGCAGCTGTTAATGCCCGTACAAAGGTACTCAATACATCAAGCTCAAACCAGAAGGCAAATTGTGAAAATAACGGAATTCTGCAATTAAGAACTTATGATCTGTATATCACCTACGATAAATATTATCAAACACCACGTTTATGGTTGTATGGTTACAATGAACATCATCAACCGTTGACGGAAGCTGAGATGTATGAGGACTTCAGTCAGGATCACGCGAGGAAGACTGTCACGACTGAAGCACATCCACACTTGTCCGGTCACATGATGCCGTCGATTCACCCATGTCGACAGGCTGATGTAATGCGGAAATTAATTGAAGCTGTAGCTGATGGTGGGGCTGAATTAGCTGTTCATCAATATCTTATGATATTTCTAAAATTTGTCCAAGCTGTTATACCTACAATTGAATATGATTATACACGAAATTTCAATCTCTCTTCATTTGCTTAATGTCAGTCCTCTTCATGATTTATATATTCTGGTGGTTTTATTGACCCATTGGACTATTATGGTTAAAGCTTCTTCATAGCTCGCTTGTATTTCATCTTTTTATTTTTAAAGAAATCATAATGCTCAGATGTTATACTCCAATGCCTTTAAAGTGGATCATTTGTTGACTTTAATGATTAATATATACGGTTTGTGTAAATGCTCTTTTTTTAAATTCCAAATGAAATCCCCTACATAAATACGGTTAGCACTGCTCTATTTGTCTATTTTGTTCTTGGTTACTTGTGGACATGTGTTCCTCTCGACAAAAAACATCTGAGTTGGTTCTCGATGGATCATGTGCCGATTGGCCTCTCTTTTAAGGAGTGTAAAAGTTGGTCAACTCGAATGATCTTACTGGTCTTAAAATGACGCTGGTTTTGTCCCCTGTTTTATAGACCACCCTGAGCCCAAGACCATTTTCTTTAGTCGCTTACTGATCATCTTCCAGCTATATATTGACTTGGATTGTACATTATTAGCTAGTTCGCCAGATTCTCACGCTTGTGCCACTCAGTCTTTTATTGGAGTACATCCTAACGGTGAACATTACGGTCGCTTCTCTACAGATGAGTCATACAGCGTGCAGTATTCTGGACAGAGACCACATTAGCTCACACCCCATGATTCTTTCCGTGCTTGAATTAGTGGTTTCACCATCCTCATACTCGATCGTAGTGAGAACAATGTTCTTTCTACAGGGAATTCTGCGTACGACTTAGTCGTCTATATAAGTTTTAAATGTGATTCCAGATGGCCTTACTAGGCTTCAGCTGACTCCAGTTTTATTGTTTTCTACCTTGTAGACTATTCATCTCGGTCTGTAAGATCACTTCAATTGCTGACCGAGTACATATCAACTACGTTGAACTCAATATCTCACAATTCGTATTGCTCCTAAAAAATGAAAGGTGGTTTCCGGCCGTTACTCAATATTTCGCGTTCGTATAATCCTATTGTAATTCGGAATCCAGATAGAATGTCTAGAATAGTAAGTCAACAACTATTCATCTTATTATTTTTCAGAGGCAATTAGGATTTCTAGCCTTCTTTATGCTCCCAATGGCCGGCGCACTTGCAATAGCCACAACCTTCAAAAAGCATTCAAAGGAGTACAAGGGTCCAGAAATAGTGGAATAATGTAGTGTTTGTCAGTCATTATTTTATATAGTTTAGAAGAGACTAGTGTTTATTTGTTCGTTTATATGGTAAAATAACCTTGAGCTGGTGAGAGTTTGCGCTGAACATCTTTCATTAGTGTCCTACGTGGTTCACTAAATTCAATAATTGAAAGATAAGTTCCCTGGACAGCATTCTCCCGATATACATTAAAGTCGAAGGTTTGTCCAGTCATTAAAAATAGTATATTAGAATCTAGTGGTTTGCAGCAGGTAGCGAGTTTCACTGCATAAAATTCCCTTATATGTAATAGGGGATAGACGCGTTACTCATTTTCACGAGAGTTTAATGTTCTCGAGATTTCATTTTACACCTATTGATCAAGGATTGACAAGTCATTAATGCAGCTAAACTTTGGTCCTTCATCTTAAATTGTTTTAGCTTCTCAGTGAATTCCTTTTGTCATCTATAAGATCCTTATCCAGACTTACAAACCGTGCGTAGTTTGTCAGTTTCATATGAGTGATTTCAGTTTTCCCATTTCTAGTAGATGGCGTATAAGCGAGTCTGTAATAACTACTATTGTTGCAAACACGAATGGCCACTATTTGTAATTTTATTATTCCAGAAGAGGTAGCCACTACATAAAGTTACTTCCGTTTGTTAAGTCAAAATGTTTATGCTTAAGGCACTCTGTAGACATCCAGACATCGCACATGGCAGCTCCCGAAACCAGTCTAGCCATGTACTCACAATGACAATCCCACCAACTATCGTTGGATCGAATCAGTATAAGACTCATTCTGTTGCGTGCCTGTCCGTCATACTGGATGCAAAACCACAACAGGAACATTACTTAGAGTTCAGCTTAACAGTGGGAAGTTGACCAATCATAAAAGCGATATTCATCCCTATATAATTTGAGATAATGTCCGAAGTGCATAGATATTTATTAATGACGAAACAAAAAGCTTGAAAACATGAATTTAGGTGGCATCTATTGAAGTGGTAAGTGCTCAGAAACTTACCAGTCAATCTTCGAACACGAGGAGCGAAGGCAACATGGAGATTAACAGGGAGTTTACGCAACTATCGTTTGCTTCTTGTAGCAAAGGTAAACATCTGTTCACTCAATTAACGAAATGACCGTTTTAATCTTGAATTTCCAAGTACTAGTTCATTAAAACATTTTGAAAGGTTAAGTGGCCATTTTGGACATCTAGAAAGAATATGATTTATTTACTTTCAGTGACATCAGATTTTCAGAACTCACTAATTTGTATCGCAAGAAATTTGCCTTAGTAGCTTTCATCGTAAGAGTACCAAGATCTGATTGGAGGTTACCTTCGAATTTTTATTGGTTGAGTGAGAACACTATATCGGCATTCGGAACTGGATTGTAGTTTATAGTTTGTCTGTTTCATCATGAAAACCAAACATGCGGAGCTAAGAGTTTTTCTAGATTTAAACGTAGCAGGCGTTATATACTGAAACGACCTAGTACATACCACTTGGTCAATAGTATACAGACAAAATAGTTCACATCAAGACTTTAAGTGGAACTATATACAAAATGCATTTTCTTCCACCCAAGTGATAATTTATTAGTAGTTTCTTTTTAGATAGGAAGGACCTACATATGCAAGTCTGATTATTTACATCGAGCCGACCATATATTTATTACCACTAATAAAGACCTTAGACTTTCAAACTATCCATTAATCTACCGTAGTTTAAAAACTATATCCCTAGCGTCTCAGTCACTTATTTGTCTTAATTAAATGAACAACTACAGCAGATTACAGATATACGTGAATGTTTTTTAAAATATCCAGCTTACATCCATCCTAAGCGCGTAAAACGTCAGTAGTGTAACCTGGCTATGAATGTTATATTCTGAAAAAGTATCGACAATTCAAAAGAAAACTTATGAATATCGAATTTCAACGAGATATGGCTGCCAAACTCTTGAACAAACGGATCTCGAAATCCCTGAATAAAACGTATTACTCAGCTAAGCTCTGTATTGTTTCCTCAAGCCGGTCTACCATTCACGAATTTTCGATTTGCATCTATAAATTTAGTCGCTACCGTGGGGCATGTTACACTAGCCACAAATTGGTCACTTCCAAGCGCATTTTAGAATACTGGCCGGCGCGGCTTTTAGGAAGGGTGCAAAACAATCAGTTCAGTATATGAGCATCTGACCAACTCATGGCAAGTCGCTTCGCGAGAATCTTCCCTCAACATAATACACACTCAGAGAAACTGAGCCAAAGCCAAATAAAAAACACACTGGGGACTTACCCATTGATCTCCGAACTCTATGTGCAAACGCGAGACGTCCAACCTCTCATCCTTTATTTGCGTTAATGCCCTTATTAGGTTTGCGATTTTGGACTGTAATCAGTCATTACTTACCTTTAAAAATCCTTCAAAATTATCGCTCAGTTATTATGAACTTTATAACTCCGCCTGTAGCTCTTATAGGGTTGCTGCCGGTCCCAAGCCCGGGTAAAGGAGGAGGGTTGGGCATGGGGTTAGCGTTCCCATCCCGTAGAAAACTAACTCGCTAAAAAAACGCTTACCAGAAAAAATAATCCAAACCATTTTAACTCTGCCCTGGGAGTTAGGTCTTCATTTAGAAGAATTATGACGCTTCATGGTGAAAGCCGAGTTCCTTCGGAAGCCACGAGGCCGATGCCCTTCTAACAACCAGAGCAAAAATTTTTATAGGTACATGGAACGTCCGAACAATGTGGAAGACCGGGAAGACCAGTCAAATAGCAACGGAAATGAGGAGATACAACTTGGCAGTACTGAGAATCAGCGAAACCCACTGGACCTAAACTGGACAGAAAAGGCTAGCTACGGGAGAGATGCTGCTATACTCCGGTCACGAAGAAAACAATGCTCCACACACTCAGGGAGTCGCTCTAATGCTGTCCAAAGTAGCACGAAATGCACTTGTAGGATGGGAATCTCACGGATCCAGAATCATCAAAGCATCATTCAAAACAAAGAAGGAGGGGATCTTAATGAATATTATCCAATGTTATGCACCCACCAATGATAGCAACAATGACATTAAAGGTCAATTCTACGAGCGGCTGCAGTCAATCATAGAGAAGTGACCAAGAAAGGACCTCACCATTCTGATGGGAGATCTAAATGCCAAAGTCGGAATAGACAACGCTGGATATGAAGATATCATGGGACGACATGGACTGGGAGAAAGAAACGAAAATGGAGAAAGATTTGCAAATGTGTGCATTCAATAAGTTGGTCATAGGAGGCACAATATTTCCACACAAACGAATACACAAAGCTACATGGATCTCACCGGACCACACTACAGAGAACCAGATAGATCATATCTGCATCAACAAAAAATTCCGAAGGACAATGGAAGATGTAAGAACCAGGAGAGGTGCTGACGTAGCTTCAGATCACCTAGTTGTAGTCAATTTAAAACTGAAGCTAAAAAGAACTGGACAAGTGGACAAACAGCACTATAAAGGTTCAATACAGCCTTCCTTCGAGATACTGACAAACTCAATGAATTCAAGATAGCTCTCAACAACAGGTTCCAAGCCTTACAGGATCTACTGAAAGAAGAAGAAACTAGTATGGAGGACAACTGGAAAGGCATCAAGGAAGCATTAACTTCAACGTGTCAAGAGATTCTGAGTCTAAAGAAGCACCATCATAAGGAATGGATCTCTACAGAAACACTGGACAAGATCAAAGAAAGGAAGAACAAGAAGGCAGCAATTAACAACAGCCGAACACGAACGGAGAAAGTCCAAGCACAAGCTGAATACATAGAAGCAAATAAGCAAGTGAAGAGGAGCATTAGAGCCAACAAGAAGAAATACGTTGAAGAACTAGCAACGACGGCAGAAAAAGCTGAAAGGGAAGGAAATATGAAACAGCTTCACGATACAACGAAGAAACTAGCAGGGAAATACAGTAAACCAGAGAGGCCGGTCAAAGACAAAGAAGGCAGGAAAATCACCAAAATTCAACAACAGCGTAACAGATGGGTAGAATACTTCGAGGAACTCTTGAATAGGCCGGCTCCAACGAATCCACCGGACATCGAAGCAGCACACATAGATCTTCCTATAGATGTCAATCCACCAACTACGGAAGAAATTAGAATGGCCGTCAGACAAATCAAGAACGGGAAAGCAGCAGGACCCGACAACATACAAGCTGAAGCACTGAAATCAGACATCGAAGCAACCACAAGCATGCTTTATCTTCTATTCAAAAAGATTTGGGAGGAGGAACAAGTGCCGATGGACTGGAAAGAAGGACACCTCGTCAAGATTCCAAAGAAAGGAGATCTGAGCAAATGTGAAAACTACAGAGGCATTACACTACTGTCAATACCAGGGAAAGTCTTCAACAGAGTGTTGCTGAACCGGATGAAAGATGCAGTAGACGCCCAACTTCGAGATCAACAAGCTGGATTCCGTAAGGATCGGTCGTGCACAGACCGAATTGCGACACTACGGATCATCGCCGAACAATCAGTTGAGTGGGACTCGTCACTGTACATCAACTTCATTGATTATGAAAAGGCATTTGACAATGTAGATAGGAGGACATTATGGAAACTTCTTCGACACTACGGAGTTCCTGAGAAGATTGTCAATATTATCCGGAACTCATACGACGGACTACAGTGCAAAGTAGTGCATGGAGGACAGCTGACAGATGCATTCCAAGTAAGGACCGGAGTCAGACAAGGCTGTTTACTCTCTCCCTTCCTCTTTCTTCTGGTGGTCGACTGGATTATGAAGACCTCAACATCTGAAGGAAAACACAGAATACAATGGACAGCTCAGAATCAATTAGACGATTTGGACTTCGCAGATGACCTAGCCCTCCTATCGCACACACATGAACAAATACAGATAAAAACAGCCAGTGTGGCATCAGTCTCTGCATCAGTAGGCCTCAGCATACACAAAGGGAAAACCAAGGTCCTCAAATTCAAAGCGGAGAATAGCAACCCAATCACTCTTGATGGCGAAACTCTGGAAGACTTAGAATCCTCCACATACCTGGGAAGCATCATCGATGAACAAGGAGGTTCAGATGCAGACGTAAAGGCGAGGATCGGCAAAGCAAGGGTCGCATTCCTACAATTGAAGAACATATGGAACTCAAAACAACTTTCAACCAATATCAAAGTGAGAATCTTCAATACGAACGTCAAGGCAGTTCTACTGTATGGAGCTGAAACTTGGAGAACTACAACAACCACCATCAAGAAGGTACAAGTATTTATAAATAGCTGTCTACGCAAGATACTCAACATCCATTGGCCGGATACCATCAGCAATAGCCTTCTGTGGGAGAGAACAAACCAACTTCCAGCTGGAGAAGAAATTAAGAAAAGACGATGGAAATGGATAGGACATACATTACGCAAATCGTCAAACTGCATCACGAGGCAAGCCCTAACTTGGAATCCTGAAGGGAAGCGAAAAAGAGGAAGGCCAAAGAACACATTGCGTCGGATAATAGAGGCAGATATGAAAACGATGAATTATAACTGGACGGAGCTAGAAAGGATTGCCCAGGACAGGGTTGGATGGAGAATGCTGGTGAGTGGCCTATGCTCCTTCACGAGGAGTAACAGGCGTAAGTTAAGTAAGTATTATGAACTTTATGCTTTTCTTTTTTTCTTCATATCTGTCAAGGGGATAACTATCAAAAATTTAACCCGTAAATTACTTCCACTCTATTCTTCTCTAACCCCCGGATTATTGCGCACCCTCCCAGACCACTTTATGATACGACCCTTTCTATCCTTCTATAGAATTTTATTTACCATACAACTATAAATGCGAATGTACAACTTGAGTAAATGATTTCATTGTAAAGAAAATTCCTTCGGTGGATCTTTTTTATTCTGCCTACTAATTGTCAACCGACTTTGTTTTGATGTTTCTGAAAAGAATTCTGCATGATGGTAAAACCTAGTACTGAATAATGGATTGAGAAGTCAGTTGCATAGTTAGGATAACGGAGGGTGGGTTTGGAAAACGCTATGGCATCTTCTGGAGACATCCATTCCTAAGGCAATTGTGGACCATTCATTTGTGACATTAATAACTAATGTACTATGAAACTTGTAATACACTGAGCACACTAAATTTATTGAATTAACAACAAAATCGTGAATGATTGGTGATATTATATTCATAGTTTACGGTGCAATGAACTACGAACGGCATTTTGCTGCTCAGCTGTAGTTTCCAGTCAGCGAGCGTTAACTAAGCAACCACACACAGCAAACTTCAGGCACTACATGACGAAATAATGGTTGTAAATTCATAATTATCAAGAGCGAAAACAGATCAATTTGCTATTTGTAGTACTCTGTTGAATAGTTAAACAAAGTAGTGATTTCAAATGCAGTAGAAAACGAGATTTACAAATATCTGAGTTTGGCTTTCATGGTAAAGGTTCCACGTAATCTGGATAAATGTCGACTTCTGAATTCGGTAATTTAGACCATTCCATAAGACGATGAAATGTCGTGAAATGTGTAAGGAATGCAGATGGAATAGCCACACCTTGAACACGATAGACAACGTTACTTGAAGATCCTCGAAGATGACCTATTCGGGAAAATGAACTGATGGATATTTTTCCAATAAGGCCAGTTGATCGGATTAATGGGCCATTAGTGAAACACTAAAAACGATAAAGTAAAATTGTTGTACGATCAACAAATTTTGTGTCTAACGAATCGCCAAAAATACTATACATTTCACACAATAAAACAGAATAAGATAAATATTCCACATAATTTTAGACAAATCGCATATAGAGCATATCTTACCTTTTCGACACGTAACAAACTGTATTCAGCCTGGTGTCTAAATGAGATTTGCATTTACCGATGCATTCGCTTATTATTAACATATATGTGGTATAAGCTTCGCGCATTATTACATTGGCTGCCAAATGCCCTGGTACGGCCGAGAGTGGGAAGAGTTAGGTTTCTCGAAATGCTCTCACATGACAGGGAAGTCCTACTCACTACCTTATCGTAGCGGGAGTGTTTACGAAACTAAGGAGACGGAGAGTCCACCTGGCAGAGTTGGAAAACCCTGATTCCAAACCATTGGTGCACATGGGCTCCAGTATCTTGGAGGAACAAATGGTGTTTGAACCAATTATTAGTCACCGGCCGCAACGGGACTGCATCTCCTTACGTTGCCACACTGTCTTTTGGATTAGATCTCTAGGTCGAAAGCTAGAAAATTGCCTCTGGTCTGGGTACCCCGGCAGTATCACAGCACACACACAAGCCAACTGACCTATGAGGCACATATGTAGTCGGTGCTCCCTCGTATGAATATTTGTGTTCAAATAAAATAAATAGCCTCAATGAATGCTTTTCTATATCTGCATTTATATATATCATCACAATATAGAAAGAATTATGTCTTAACTAAACTATCCTTTAAAATATTTGTAAATAAATCAATCCAAGCTGTAAGATAATTATTTAATAGGGAATGATGATACTAACTGGTTAATTCACTGACAGAATGGTTCGGGCTTAGCAATTGATTGTTTGGTGAACAAGCTCGAAATGATTATTCACAGCTCTACGAATGCCTAAAAACTTATTTCTTTTTCTTGAGAAAATGTAACAGTACGTTACGATTGAAATGATGGGATATTTTACATTAGTTTTTTAGATCCATCCGATAATTATGACCTACATTTACTAACGTGTGACTCTATTTTGAATTAAGTCGATAGACCTAAATCAGTAAGAACCTTCACTACTTAACGGCACAGTAACCATTTTATGTCAATACAATGTTATGATAATAGGTAGAGTTTGATGTCGGTACCTCAACAAATTTCCCCACTCGGTATACAGGTAGGGTGGACCTTTCTGTAAATCTATCCTTGTTTGAAGATAAGTCAAGTTGTAGTGTATTACTACTGTCTTGATGTTCGTTGAATACATGACTAATCTGCTGTGATCTTAATGGATTGTCAGAAAATAACTTCTGAAGTAGTTCACTGTGAATTGATACATCTAAAGGTTCAAAACTTAAGTCGTCCGCAGCCATCCGTTGAATATGTGTATTTAATGCATATAATTCTTGAGGTGAAGGCGTCCAATTCTCTAAAGATTGATGTCCTGGATTAAATGAAATATCACATACGAATCCACCACTTTTTGGGTTAAGTAAAGGGAGATTGATTACACGAACATTATGTTCTTGATGAAAAGCTGTTTCTAAAGTGGCGGCTAGAAGGAGTGTACATGATTGCCAAAATGCGTTATTTGCAACTGTCGGATCATAATGAGGACCCTATCAAATAAATATAAATAAAATAGTGAACAATTGTATAATATTATTGACGGAATCCATATAAACGGAATACACCCATTATGACATTAAGTGAGGAAGAAAGATTAGTTCAGCGAAGAGTTCTCTTTTCGGCGAATTCATTTTCAAAGCTGTACAATCGCAAATATATATACTTATTTTCACAAGGTGATAATAATAATCCATATATTACGGATAGACGTTGTGTATATTACTACTTTGTTGTCTAGGATTTTTTGGAATCATCCTGTCAGTATTGCTTGCATGAATGCATTCATCACGAACTGACTCCATTTAGCGTAAACGTAAAAACTAACTAGGAATGGATATTTGTAGAGGCTTTTGTACCACAGTTCTGACATTCAGGACTACAAGTGACCGTCTTGGGTTCAGATACAAACTGATTATCAATAATTTCATACTGATTGCACAAGTTAGTGACCAGTAGCGGGTTGACATTCAAAACGAAAGACATTAGGTTCGAGTTGTGGACGCCTAGACTGAGACCCAAGCATATCTTGCTAACGATTAGTTGCTTCTTTATTTACGCAGTCTACATAAGTGTTCTTTAACGAATTCAGCTTAAGCACTGAAAAGTGTGTTGGGGATTTGTTAATCCACTAATACAACTTATGAGAAAGGAAATCAACTTAAGGTTAACTTTCAGCACATTTTCGTTACATTCATTTACCAACTTTCAGTGTTTAGTTACAATTACTCAGGTAATAAATCCTAGTCATTGTAGCTCATATATAGCCGACTAACTTAAGCGTACATTTTAACTTCCCGTTCTAGTTAGCGGGGTGGGAAAGAAAGGGATAGAAGTAGTATCGTCGGGTTTTTGAAAAATTAACCTAATGCATAAAGTCACCAGAGCAAATTGAAAAATCCCATTTCTATGCCATGGAAAATAAATAGCTTTCTAACATAAAGGGTACTATGACAGCAACTGCATGTAAACGCTTTTAAACAATTACAACAATCTGGAACGAACCTTGAATTGCACAAAATCAAGTGAGCAATCACATGACAGTGGCCGATTCATATCCCATGGATTATTGTTAACCATAGCAATAACACTTTCTTTGACCAAGATCTCAGACAAATGCTTTGCACAATCTAGAGGTGTTGATATACCTTTAGTCATTTCCAAAGTTGATTCCCCTAAAAATCCACGATATGTAACTATGACTTTCTCAACACGTGGTGACAAGTAAAGGTTAACTTGTTGTTCTTTAATTTCGTTCCATAACTGTAAACAATCACGATGGCGTGAAATTTCAGACACTTCTTTGTTCATACAAAGATTGCTACATAACCTAACACTGAGAAGCAATTTTTGTCTCCACATTTAGTAAATGGTAGTTGGAGAATCTGAAACATTCAGAAAAACAACAATCTCAGATATATATAGGGAGAGAGAAAAATAAAAATATTAATGGCATGAAAAACTGAAATTCGTCCAAGTCCACATTTAATAGTTCCAGAAGAATTACTTCACACTATAAACTAATTTCATCATCAACTACTACATTCTTAGATAATGCAAAGAGAAAACAGCGTTTAACCACATGATATATTAACGCAATACATTCTAAACAATCTGATCATGTATTTACTTGTCGAGACATCAGAAAAATAAATGCTAAACTAGACATATTGGAATACAGAGGTGATAATAAGGAAAAACGATATGAATCACGGCATTTTGAACGATAAGTTAGTATTATCAGCGTACATTTAGTGTAAATGAAAATTATTTTCGAGCATAGGCAGGTTTCCGTATGACTAACGCTCTAACAAACCCAAGTATTTGCCTTAGATAACTTCTACACAAGACTAAGTATGCTGAGTTAAGACCTATCTTATAACCTGTTTTAACCATGAGTTAGGCAATGGGAGATGTGTTTGTCATTCACCTGTTTTTATTTATTTATTAAAACATGAATAATGGGCACCTAGATACACGCTTCACAATAAGAAAACGACACTGTGACGATAGAGAAAGGTATGACGAAATATGGGATAAAAATAAGTGAGTAGTGAATAATAGAAGGAGCAGTTTAGTTAAGAAAAATACAACCGGGAAGAATCCTAATAGTTAAGGTTCTGCTTGTTTTTTATGAAAAAGTAAAAAAAAATACAACAGGGCCGCCACTAGATTCCTTTCTGAACTTTGTCTGATAACGTCTCAAGCCACTGAATTGCCCTGTATTTAGGACCCTAACCATGAAGCCGTGAAGGACCGATAGGTGTCAGTCTTGTGCAACTTTCTTTCATATCCTGTACCGTGTCCATCATCCCAGCGCTGGCTAAACGTAAATCAAAGTAGCTGCAAAAATGAGGAGTCAAATGCCCAAACGTATAGGTTTAAATATTTGCTGTAACAAAGCATTCCTCATCGCAGACATAAGAAGACTACTATCGAGCACACTGTTGGGTCCCATTGGGGATAAACCTTTCCAATTTATAACAGGTGCATTGAAATCCTCCAATATCAGGCACTGGTTACTTTTACGCCAGAGCTTAATATGTTCTAAGACGAAATCATCAACTGAGTAGATAAGGATACGATAGATGAAACATAAAAGTTGATTCACAACTAGTAACCTGCTAAGTTTCACCATCATGCGTCTTACAAGCAAAGAGATGTAAATGCAAACTCTTTAATATAATAGGAGTACTTCGCTTTCGTATCATTTGTTCTAATTATTTCTTAAGTACGTGCAACCTAAAGTGGTGGAGTAATATCAATCACACACTGTTTCAGTCACACCAGTGATGAGTAGTTTTGATACATTTGATGATGAAATTTGTTTTATAAACTGCGAGGATCAGTGAACAAAAATTCCAAAAAGAACAATTTAAGCCTTAGTAGCATCGGGTTACAGAACCGTACCACTCAGAAATCCTGAATTTCCCATATTTTTTCCCCAGATTTTGTTGGGTTACTAGCTCACTAAAAACCTCTTCAGACAGTGATTGAGTGACCAGTCCAAACGGTTAAGTTTCTTAATTATAAACCTTGTGTGCATTTTTTAGCATTATACTTCCATCCTATGTACTACCTAAAATCAACTTTAAAATTATCCTAGGCTGGATTTTACTATCAACCCTTTTTGTGAAATATGTATTGCTACTGTCATTACTGATAGAACACGCCAGAGAACAGATACTGTTAGGATCAATAGAATGGGATTTGATCGGCTCTAAGATGCACTCTTGCATATAATCAGACTAAAAGACAGTACTTTCGAAGTTTGTACTTAGTTTCCCATTGTTGACAAATTATAACTGGAATCATCAAGGCCAAGGGAAAAGAGGAAGACCAAAGAACACATCATCTTGAAAAATGGAGACAGACATGAGAAACATTTGATAGAACTGGAAGGGAAGGTCCAGGACAGAGTGGGTTGGAGAATGCTGGTCGGCGATCTGTGCTCCATTGGTAGTAACAGGCGTAAGTAAGAAGAACCTTCGCCTTCTTAAGTTTTATCAACTTTCTTTTTTAACTTAACTATTTCAATATGGGATTAAATGCAAAATACCTGGTTTCTGCACATCAATATTTTTCATCCTGACTCTCAGTTTGTACAGAGGATGTACTTTATGCGAATGGTATTTCCAATCTGGCAAGTGTCTTACACCTTTCGATTTTACGTATGACTAACCAGTACGGGTATTTTTCTCTTTCGCGACGATACACAAGTAGATGTGACTATTTGGGGTCTAATTGTATATATTTGTTGATTTATGTATCAACAAAAACTGTCACCAAATGTTCATGCTTATCGACATATTTCTCAGTGCGATGCGTAGTAACATTCATAAACGGAATGGCGTCGAATATAAAGTGATATGCATCTGAGTAACAATGTGAATAAAGCAGTACGCAAATAGGTTTACCGAACTTTTCCTATGTGCAGTTGGTGTGAGATTTGTGTTGACCGTGTGTTAAAACCTTTGGGTTCAACATACTGAATACCATTCACCATAGGGTGACAATTCATACTTTAGCGGACATATTTATAGCATGAGTCATCTGCAAAACGAAATGTGCTTTTAGAAGTGTAGATAAAGATGTGGAAATTTTCGTTACTGTTTATCGCACCTTAACTCACTAGAACTCAATGTAAACAAAGAAGATAGGATGTAATGCGTCATTAAGACCAGAGTCAACAAGGTTGCACAATCACTAAAATGGCAGTCTTCTTTAAATAGCACCTTAATAAACACGTTAACAACTTTCAAGAGAGAACTCGGAAACCAGTGTAGTTCTTATAAACTAAATATTTTGGTTTTAAGTGCAAGACAATTTGAAAATAATGCTTAGCCAGTAACTACATCAAAAGTACATACATCACCACTTCTAAGTGGTGGGTGTCTATTTAAATCAGCGTACATTTCAAGTGCTTTATCATTTGTCTCAATCGACTATAATTATATAATATAATACTATACTTCTTATTCATTTCCTATTGCTGTTTTTGTTACTGCAACAGCGTCATTGATACTTAGAAAATTTCATATTCAGTGTTGGGCTTATCCTGGATCCTAATAATCTTGAAACCCAACATACCGAATTGTCGCCGAGGGAAGGCGAATATTACCTAGAACGGCTCAACGCCTGATATTTATCAAATAACCTAAAGAAAGATGAGATTGCCGCGGATTCCATGGCTTCTATACGAAGTACATGGTTTGCTGGAAATTCCGGAATTTTTTTAGCTAACTTTGCTTTGGTTCCACAAACTAGAACGATTATTAACTGGTCTTCTTGTAATATCGTATTAAACCCGTGATAGTGCGTAACACAACACATTATTTCATGCTTAAAACCAGGGATTTAATACTATTACTTAAACTAGGGCTTCTAAGTATAATTTTGGTGAGCAGCTAAATACTGAACACATTATTCGTCTAATCGCTTGTATGAATGATCCCGAGCCTGGGAAGTAGCTCATTCAGATATCTTTCTCTGCGTCCTCAACTGTCAAAATGTTAATAATGAAACTGCTACGAAGAACCTTGGTATGCTATTGTCGAGCGTAAATAAATCTAACACTGAGTGTTAGACTTCTGTGGATCCACAGACAAATTGTTTCGAATCATGAAGTCTGATGGATAAACCTAAATTTAAATCGAATTATTGATCGAGTATAAGGTCTTGTTTTTTTCGTGTGTTAGAGAACACCTTCCCAGTTCACATCGGTTCTGTTATGCTCTTAATGCAAAATGTGAGAAAACTGAATACTGCCAGTCGGCTTATGAAAAATCTGAAACGCTATCGATGAATGCTTCGGCCGTGTTGTCCACTACATATGAAACAAGATCTAATACTCGACCAAGACATCGATTTCAGTTTGGAATTACTTATCAAACTTCATGAGTCAAAACGATTTCTCTCAGAAGACATTTGAGACTTCTATGTTGTGTTAGATTTATTTACACTCGACAATAACATATTACCCAATCTCCCTATTTTGTGGGAAATTTTGTCCTTTTTTTAGGAAACTTTAGAAGAGCAGTTATAGAAAATTTTAAGGAAATGGCACAAAACTCCAAAATAGGGAGATCGGGAAGTGTTAAGATAGGTCCATTATTAACAGTTTGACAATTGGGAATGCATAGGGGATGGTCCATTGTTATCGCCGTATCTGTAACCAACGATTTATTTAAACTACGAAACTGACAAGCCAAGAAGTGATGGACTAAATGACTTCACCAAAGGAAGAAACTTGACGTAAAGCACTATTCGAAATCCCGCCTATGATTAACAACTTCAAATGGTTCAAAGGGTTGTGGACGGAATAGAAGAAGCTTTCGCTTAACAGGCTTCCGTGTCTAGTAGTAGGGGATCACCAAATCCTCCAGGCAAGAACCTAGGTATGTTAACAATAAAAGAGGAAAAGAAATTGGTAAATCATAGTGTGATGCTGTCCTTGGTCCTTAAGAATAGGTCAAGTTGCCTCTTGAAGGACTCCTGAGAAGTCTCTTGGACTAGCTCGGCTGGCAGCGAATTCCAGATTTTGACAACTCTTAAGGAGTAGAAGTTGTGTCTACATTCCGTCTTGCTATGTTGTGTTTCCAGTTTCTGGGTGTTACCCCTTAGGTTATTATTCGAACTAAGCTTAAGTAGGTGTTTAAGAGGATGTCCAGAAGTGTTAAGAATACTATAAGCCATTAATAAATCACCTCTAAGACGCCTATACTCTAATGGGTAAAGGTCTAGTGAATGGAGGCGTTCTTCGTAAGGTTTAGATTTGAGTCCTCAAACTGATTTCGTGGCTCGACGTTGGATACGCCCCAAAGTGACCTTGTCCTTTTGGAGTGAGGGAGGGAGTACTATGTTTCCGTACTCTAAATGGGGGCGGATGAAACTAATGAAGATTGTATGGAAAGTTCGTCCGTCAAACTGTCCAAAAATGCGCTTCAACGTTACCAGTGCAAGGTTTGCTCGGAAGGCATTTTTGTCACAGTTAGCGTAAGACTTTAAATCATGGAGCACCAGGACTCCTAAATCTTTTTCGACTTGGGATACTACTAGAGAGGAGTTTCCTAAGCTGTAACTGTAGTTTGCAACATGTCACAGATGGACTACTTTACACTTTGAAGTGTTAAAGGTAAGTCCGTTATCGTCTGCCCAACTTTGAAGTCGAGTCAGATCCTCCTGAAGTGCCTGTATATCGTCTTGGTTGCGTATCTCTCTCCAAAGTTTCACGTCGTCGGCAAAAAGTAATAAGTCTGACGTTACCTGTTGAGGAAGATCATTTATGTAGATCAAGAAGAGAAGAGGCCCTAGTACTGAGCCCTGGGGGACCCCACTAGGACATTCCATAGCCTGAGACAAAGTGAAATTAACCCTAACCTTAAAGTGTCGATTTTTTAGGTATGAAGTAAGCCAATCGATTAAAGGTGGTTTGATACCTAGTCGTTTGAGCTTATTGGTAAGACACAAGTGGTTAACCTTATCAAAAGCTTTTGAGAAATCAAGGTAAATGATATCAACCTTTTCCTTGCGATCGAGGATGCTTGTCCATCTGTCCACCGCAGTCAGCAGGTTGGTTATACAAGAGTAACCCTTCCTGAAACCATGCTGTTGAGGTGAGAAGAAATTTAAGGACAGTAGATAGTCGTTTAAACCTTCGCATATCAGGGACTCCATGAGTTTTGAAGGTAATGACAATAGATGAGTCTTCAGTGATAAGGAGAGTAGGTTGGTGAACCTGTGTTGATCCTGACAGATTGCTTTTCAATGAAGGTCCAGCTTCTCTTTGAAAATATTCACTGGTGGGCGTTATACCATTTGTTCGGGTAAGGCGTTCCAGTCATTGACTACTCGATGAGAAAAACGGGAACCCACTTTAAGTTTATTAGATCGCGGTTCGTGAACCTTCTTGCTATGACCTCGGAGATTATTGGTGCTGGAGGGAGCAAAAAGATAAGACATATTAACACCCAAATCATAATTAAAGATACGAAATGCCAGTATAAGGTCACCTCGCGTCCTATGATAAGACAAGGGGAAAAGGTTCAGGCGTTTTAAACGCTCATCGTAAGGGAGTTTAGAAAGACCCTTCACTAATTTTGTTCCCACATGCTGAATATGCCCAAGTGAGTTAGTATCCTTTATCAGACATGGACTAGCTGCTTGGATACAGTACTCTAAATGTGGTCTTACATAGGTGGAATATAGAATTCGAAACATTTCCTCTTCAAAGCATTTGAATGCTCGGCGAAGTGACCATAACGCACGAAAACCTTTTACAGAGGCTGCGTTGCAATGCGTAGTTGTTTTCAAGTCATGACCTATTATTACTCCTAAGTGTTTATGTTCTTGAACGCATGGAAGAGGTGTACCATCAATAGTATAATGGTAACTATTACCGTGACAGATGTGCACTAGAACATTCTTCCTAGACTTGATTTCTAAGCCCCAACCCCGATCCCATCTAACTAAATCCCATCTAACTAAAGTCAGCCTGGAGATCCAAATGATCAGCCTCACATTTTATTGTTCTCCAGATTTTTACGTCATCCGCAAACAATAATGTCGACGACGTAAGCGACAGCGGTAACTCGTTAACGTAGAGAAGGAAGAGCAGAGGGCCTAAGATGGTGCCTTTGGGTACAGCACTTTTGACTGGCTTCCAATCGGATAGCGTTCCGTTGACCCTCACTCTCTGTCTGCGGTCACATAGAAAATTTCCTATCCACTCATGTACAGCACCTATTATTCCGAAGCTCGTGAGCTTCTGCATAAGACCTACGTGTGAAACCTTGTTTAATACTTTGCTAAAATCTATGAATATCACATCGACAGACAGACCGTTATCTAGGGCTGCTGTCCAATCCTCCCTCGCAATAAGCAATTTAGTCAAGCATGAACGCTTGTTACAAAATCCGTGTTGCTCAGGAGCTAACAGATTGTGTAAATCTATGTGGCTTAGCAACCTAACTCGAATTATCTTTTCAAGTAGCTTAACGACTATGCTAGTTAGACTGACAGGCCGACAGTTAGATACGATCTGTCTCTGACCATCTTTAAAAATATTACTGACTAGTGAGTTGAGCGAGTGAAAGGGGTATGTTGAAGAGTGTCGCGAGCGGTCGTGAAATAATGTCCGCAAGGGATGACAGCAGCCGTGGATGTAACCCGTCAGGGTCCGGTGTCTTACCAGGTTTGAGGTTAGTTATCAACTGAAGGACAGTTTCCTCGGTCACCTGTACAGATTCAATGGCTGGTATCTCGGTGTGATTGGGACGATTATTTTTAACAATACACGTAGAGTAGACTTCGCTAAAATAGTTTGAGAAAGTCTCAGCTTTTGCCCGATCTGATTCAGCTAGTAAATCTGAATTTTCGCGTAACAGTAGCGGGGGAATACCATCACTACATTATATTCGCCGTTTAACATACGAAAACAATCGTTTTGGAGAGGTACGGCTATCGTATGCCAACTGTCGTTTATAAGTAGTACGGGATTTAGCTATGGTTTTCTTACAAATATTACAAATACTCACGCTTAAATAATGCGTGGCTTGTCAAGAAGAATAAGTCACAGAAGTGTTTCCTACGCTTTAACAGCTTCCGGATTTCCTTGTTAATCCATGGAAGGCAATGTGTTAGCTTACGTGCTGACCATGGGATAAACGGCGACGTTACGGACCCGAATGTAGCCTTAGACTTATTCCATTCATCTTCGATCAGTCCATCCGCTTCGACCGACCAATCAGTCGAGATAGCACAATTTCTGATCGCCGGAATATTGGCTCGTCAGATATTGGGACGGGGTGGAGCAGATACGAATTGTAATACCATGTGTCCTAAACTTAAAGTAAATTACGACGTGATCACTGTTCACTAGTGGGGGAAGGTGCTGAATATCAAAGACATCCTCTCAATGGTGGGTGAGGGCGAGGTCCAGCAGTGACGGATCATGTTGCAAATCAGTATGTGTCGGTTTTGTGATACATTGTACAAGTGCACACTGAATGACGGTAGATTAAAGGTCGCTATCGAAACCACTACATGGAACTGTAAGCTATATCCAGTTGATATGCGGTGCGTTGAAGTCCCCAATGATGAGACAACATTCTGCCATACTCCAAGAACAGATGTGTCTTGGGATAAAGTCGTCAGCAAGACAAGACGGACTACGGTATACTCCCCCTATAGTCACTGACCCATTTCTAGATTTAATCTTACAACATGCAACCTCACATGTGCCACTGATATGAGCCTCCGATATGGTTAATTGTATACGAAAATGATCCCTAACGTATAATATTATACCTCTCCCTTTGCGACTTGAAACTCTATCACTTCTAATACAGATATAACCAGCAATGAAAGGAGAAGAGTCTATATCAACGGTGAACCAAGTTTCCGTAACAACGATTATATCGGGACATAATTCTTCCACCATCAAACTTAGCTCGGACGTTTTATTTCTAAGACTACGAGCGTTCGTGTAGCACACACTTAAGGTGTTTTGGCAATCAATCGTTCTACCCATACAGGCCTCGAAAGCATTGGCTTCCAAGACCTGACTACCCGAAAACCCTTAATGGTAAGTGTAACGGAAAGAGAACAGTGAAAATCCCTCTGCAGCTTCTTTGTTGAACAGTATTTTCATTTATTTGTTCCTTCTCCCTTTTGTGTATTCCAACCTTTGTTTCGATCTCGTTTAACCATGTCTTTTGTTCTTCAGTCTTCCCCGTTTGAGCCTTTATTACGTGATTTTGATTAAAGACTTATTTTTGTTACCTAATTTTCTATTGCACGTTGCCGGACCATTGACAGTAAGGTTGTGTTTGACTAAGCTCAAGGTCACGGCGTGGTTTAGTTTGTGACTGTTAACCTTCTGACTGTCTGCTTGGGAGAATTGCTGCAATCCCTGCAGATAGATATTTGATCCCATCTGATTGGGAATATTTGTATTGATTCTCAGGTATCAAACCCTTTAGTATTAACTGTCTCTTTCATTGTTTAGCGCGCTACTTTGCGTTAGAGAAACTTCTGACTGTATAGCACAGGCTGTACCGTTTGAGGTATTTTGTATTTTTGATGTAATTCGTTCTGTTTTCTTAATTAGAACCGTTTATATTGAGCACAGAGTTTGTGTTTCGATATAATATAATACGAGTATCTCAAAGACGCGTTGTGGGCTATACAGAGGAACTTGGTCTGGTCTAATCGAATAAATTTTGGGTTCGTCAGTCCGTAGTTCCAACCGAATATTGGCTGTTCGGTCGTTACAGTAAGGTTATTTTCGCCATTTAATTTGCGAGTTCTCAACTCCGTAGGCGCATTCTTCCACTTGATTCGATCCTCAATCGGCCAACCTGGTCGGATACGAATATTTGAATCACGAGTTTTTGTGCGTTATTCAATATTATATTTCTTTCTTCAAAATTCCCGAAAACCAACTTCAAGATCCTTCTTGGTTGGGTCTCGCCTCCAACCCATTTACTGAGTCGCATTACTTTTGTGATATGTACCCCTGAAACTTCTTCAGGTATTACATATCTTATCACAGATCCCACTAACTGCAGATTGCGTGCATGTCTTTTAGAAGGGTCATTATCTATCGACCCCTCTAGATTCCAAATAATTAAACTAGCAAGTGGTTCAGCTTCTTTTGAAATCGTATTCACGGCTTTCGATCGTGATGTTAGATCCTGTATATTAACTATTATCTTCTTACAATTAGTTTTCATTGTAACAGAATCATGGTAATCGAGCGAGTAACTCACAACAATGTTTGACGAGGCTTTACTTTTGGACTTTGGCGGAGTAGTCTGTGAGTTCACCAAGGACTTATCGAGTAAACAGACATTAGTTTCATCTATCTTTCCTACTCTTCTGCGTTTCCGCGTCATTCATTTTCCATCAGTCGTAGCATCTACATTAGAACTACTCGGGACAGTAGTTGTTTTGTCTGGGTCACCGGTTGCTGCTGTAGAAACATGGCCACCAATATCTAATGACGTGTCACCCATTGGTTATTTCAGGGTAGAAGGTTCGATTGCACGTTGCGCAGTTGGATGTCTGGCCTGTGCCGTGACAGTACTTACGGGACTGACGCAATCTTCGCCATCAGTACCAATGTTACCGATACGGCCCTCGTCGACCTTCTTATCAGCCAACACCAGAAGGCTAATTGCTTCCTGGATGAGTAATGTTTTGCTCGAGCGACAAGACATACAAAGCCAATGGGAGTTGGGCTTTGGGCACCTTTTATATGCAGTAGGGCTTGATCGGGTACACACCTTATGGGACCACTTATTACACTCATCACATTACATCCCTTCCTCCACGGCGAATAAGCAATATGGTTGTCCACATTTATGAGCAGAGCTGGCCATCTCAAAAATCAACTAAGATGGTGACACAAACAGGATATGTGAAAGAATTGTCAAACCTTAACTAAATAAATCGAGTTAAAGTCAACCAAGTATGCTTCGATGCAATAAATACACAAATGCAAAATCGAAACACTCAATACGATATCACTTTAACTGGAATAGATTCAACTTAAGTGTAAACAGTAGTTCTGATGCGTAATTTCGATCAAAACAGTAAATTAACTCAACGAGAAACAATACCACTGTCCTTTTAAATAACGCGACAGTGTAATCACTTTATATACCATGTAATGTCCCGAAACAGCATTAGGTCTGTGAGGGATATTCTGTCCGCTGGTTTCATAAATATTACTTATGAAAGTACACAATAGTGACATGTTTATTCAGTGACTTTTGTGACGAAAAAAAGCGTTTTCGTTTATTCGTAACGCTTTACATGTAATCCCATGTACACCCAATATCCATTGTTTCTCTACAAAAGTGGTAAAGGGCGGATATAATTTTTTTCGTTGTACGATATTCAAAAAAGACAGTGGTGTTTTTCCTCTGAGTACATTCTATAGTATCGATCGGTAAATCACGCATCAATACTAATGTTTCTGCTTTAGTTGAATTTATTTCAGTTAAAGCAATCCTCAAGAGTACTGGTTTTTTTCTAAAGAAGTTTATCATTTTTACTTTATGAGTACAGATATAAAAAAACTAAGGGCATTGGTACTTATCCTTCATCGTTGCGTATATCTTTGAGTATTGTTTGTATATATAGGTGTTAAGGTCTTTTTGTAACCACTTGAGTCAGGTTTTTTTACTGTTGTTAGGTCTAGTTATATACAAACCTCTGTTATAGGGTGCATACATCTGTTCACTGCTCCCAGACATCCTTGTTCTAATGGTCATGCAAAATATTTTGTCAAGACATTAATAAATGCTATCGATTCTATTGCCGCTTCAACATTTAATGAGCTGGATAGGGGAATAGGTACTTTTCTATAGCAATATAGAAATGCCAGACATTCGGTGACGAAAGAGATTCCATCAAAACTATTAAAAGGAAGAATTCTTCGGTCGAATATGAGATGTCTGGAGTCTGCAGACGTTACATATTATCGTGGAAGTTATCTTCGGCCAATCATGGGGGTTGTGGTGAAGAATGTCGGAAAATCTATGATGCGAATTCTAGACATCAATGACTTAAGTGCACACAATCGACATGGTGATCAAATACAGTTCCAGGAACCACGTGAGTCTGTTCCAATTTCGGCTGTTAATTCTATTGGTGATGAGTATATTCTAGATAATACATAAACCTTATCCAATACACTGTCCAACAGACACAGGGTGAACCTGAGAAGAAGACGTACAATGGATTACAGACACTTAGACTCCAAGTTAAGCTATGGTGAATGTGCTGTTTAAATGAAATAATGATGCCTTTGTACTTTTTGAATGCTTGATTTTGAGTTCCAAATACAGTACAATCGTTCGTGTTTATCTAGTACTTTTTGATCCAATTGCGTTATTTCCGGGGTTCTTAATTAGTACATAATTCAAATACTCTTAATCATCATAGTAGTACGTCGTGACATCGGGCTATAAAATCCCTGACGAATGAAGTCCTTAGGTTGGTTTCCGAACCAGTTGGTTATGCTGTGTTAAGTTATTCATGCGTCCTGATGAACTTATATATATAATTCATTGAGACAAAAACAGATTTTCAAGGGTATTAAGACTCTTTCAGATAAAACACCATGCCAGCGAAAAGCAGGAAGAGATAGCTACAGACCACCAGCGTCAAACTCTCAAACGCATCATAATCCTAATGGTCGTAAAGTTAAGTCCGATTCTAAGGGGACGTTTAGCTTTACAAGTATGCCGCCATCGAAAAACTCTTCTGAATCTCCTAAAGTTCAAAACCCAGAAGAAAGTAATCCCGATGTAGGTGGTGTCCATCCTCTTAATAATGTTGACTTAGATTCAACCCGAAGTAGTTGTGCTCATGACGAATGGGATAACACAGTCCAAACCCCTGTTAGTGCAACACCCAGTTACAGTAACTGTGCAACGGATAACAGGAAAACTAATCATAACATTCATATAACTGACCACGCACTTAACGTTGATATATTCGAACTTCGCAAGTATGTTTAACAGCACACAATCCTCTCCAACTTATGAAGAAGCCGAAATCAACCACAAACCTTGGAAATAAACGCCTTAAACACGTTACCCATACGTCAGGTATAAATAGTTATCTGAATTGTAATTGGCCACTTGGTCGCACACATAGACCTGATAGCCTTCTTGGTCCGGCTCCCAATATGTACACTATGCCTTTATCAGATGTTATATCCAATAGCAATGAGAAGACATTTTTTGTAATTACGCCGGCTTTCCTGCCGGCAACGGTAAACATATTTCACATGATGACAAAGTAGTTGAATCTATTTCCCCTCGCAACACAACTCTTCCCTTAGCTAATCCTATGAGTATTCATGGAACTACCAATTGCGATTTATACTCTAACCTGCTTCATTTGTGGATGGGTTCAACAGGTCCGAAAACCGACCAGGGGGAATAATAAACTTGATTTAATGTTCACAATTAGCATGGACTCTATCTCAGTGCATACCAGTCATGAGTTTTTTATGAGTGACTATAGAGTTGTATTGAGTATTATTCACTCTTTAAACACCATACAATTGAACTCTAAAGCTTCATTAGTGTACCAGAGCAGACATTTTGATCAACAAACATGGAAACGGACTGGAACTCTCATTCAATGTTGACAATGGGAAACTTATTTTACCACAAATAATGTTGACATTGCGCTTTCCAATCTATACCACAACCTGATATATTGCCTTGACTGCACTGCTCCAGTTATTGTCCATGTGGCTTATAATGCTAATAGGGGCCAAAATAATTTTAAAAGAAAGTTGAGAAAATTAAAATGCCGCTACTACGAGCAGAATGATGTGCATGCACTTCAGAGTATACTTAAATTAATCGACAGAAATGCTTCATCTAAACGTAAGTATTTTATGAATATAGAAAATAAAGCTCTACGTAGTAAAAGCCCAAAATTATCAATACTTCGGCTTTTTAAATCCCGTGTAAAGTCAAATTCCCTTGGCACGACTAAATTCTTCATACTTAACGGAAGAATTGTTAACGATTCAGCAAGCACTTCTCGCAGTGCTACAAAACTGGAACTGAAAACTCCATTACATTTCCAATGCTGACATCAAGACATCTGTCAAAAATTGATTTTACACCCTCCAACATCAGGTAGGCCATAGCTGCCCTGAAAAAGTCTTATGATGGTGGACCTGACAGGATACCTTCATCATTTGTGAAATATGGAAGTAGAGAATTTCCACTATTTTGTTTGAAACTTTTCAATCTATCTATGGAATATGGGACCTATCCATCTGTATAGAAAACATCCTTTATCACCCATAGATTCAAAACAAGACCACGTAGTGATATTACTAACTATAGGCCAATTAATTTGACATCCGTGCTCTCAAGAACCATGGAAAAAATCATCCACAAACAGCTATTATCATTTTTACTTTCGGCTAGTCTGATCAGCCCATCCCAACACGGGTTTATGACTAAACGCTCATGTTTCACATCGCACCTGAAAAGTTTTGATCAAATTACCTAGAAAAGAGATGTTGGTCAGTCAATGATAATTCTTTACTTCGATTTTAGTAAGGCTTTCGACAGTGTCTCACACAAACTTCTTTTAAAACGCTCTTGATTTGGCATACAGAATCCCCGTTTTATCTTAGCTCGAATCTTTTTTAGAAGAACGTAGTCAAATCGTTCGCTTTGGATATTGCTACTCTAAACCTGTGAATGTAACCAGTGGGGTTATACAAGGAAGTGTGGTTGGTCCATTACTCTTTCTCCTTTTTATCAATGACGTGTGTTCCCTCTTTCAATATGGTAAGTCTTTCCTTTTTGCTGATGACCTGAAAGTAGTTTAGTCATTCTCTTCTCCTACGAGAGCTATATTTCAGCGGTAATCCAAGAGGAAACAAACAAGTTGTACGAATGGACTGTTTCGTGGAATTTGCCACTTAATGTTGACAAAAGTGGATTTATTCACATTGGTCGCTGCCTTAACTTAAATCTGACTGTACACACACATACACTCAAACCTCTCAACACTGTTCGTGACCTGGGTTTAAGATATAGCAACAGTCTGAACTTTTCTGAACACATTATATCTCAAGTATACAAAGCTAGAAAGCTCATCGGATTGATAATGATAAACTTCAATAATATCGAATCGAGATTGTTACTATACAGAAAATGTATCTTACCCATTCTTGAATATGGTATTTTAGTTTACAGTAGTTGCAGACATAATGACCTGATTAAAATTGAAGGAGTTCAAAGAAAGTTCACCAAAGCTGTTCTGGGGTATTCTGATAACATAGACTATCACCAAAGATGTCAACAACTCAACTTAGAACCTCTTTGGATCAGACGTATCAAATTAAATCTTGTCTTTATCTACCGGCTTATTAACGGTATTTCCTACTCTTCGGTATCCATCCCTTCATACCTTATGATATCATCCCACAATCTACGCAATAAGGAGAACATTCTAGCGATTCCAAGAACCCACACAAACTTACGTCAGAATTTTTTCCTTATTCGCTACTCAACGATGTGGAACAGACTGCCAGTGAACCTTCGTTACAGTGAAACTACAACCCGGTTCAAAAGTCTCCTTGACGATTTTCTTTCCGAAAGTGGATTATTTCACCTATTGAATATCAATGTATGCAATAATGATTTATACAAACAAGGTCCGTCATCCATTTAATTGCCTGGAAGGCAAAATAAAACCTTTAAATCTTTCCACGTCTATTTTATTTTATTTCTATTTATCTCAATATATGAAGTCTGCTTATGTTCGTATCTATAGTTATTACTGTTATTAATATCATTATTGTTCCCCCGACACATTAGATATTCCTTTTATATCTTCTTATCCTTCTTAACATATTTAATTCCTGACTGTCCTTTGAAATTAATTGTGACTTTCATAGCATCATTCTTAATTATTATTGCACAAATATTTATACTAATATCCGGTTTCACTCTGTATACTATTACATAAATCTAAATGTATTCATCCGAGTGCATTAAAGGATTTTTATTTTATTATTCTAAGTTGTTGGTTTCCTTCTGAGGTTGATATTAATTACGCAATTATAATTCTTATCATGGATGAAACTTTTCACTAGGTGTTCACTTCTTTTCTCTTTTCTTTCCCTCTAAATAAATATTCTTAAGATTACGAAGTTTGTAATTAAGACAATAACTTGTGTTACACTTAAATTAACTTCTCAGACCCGTTTTATCTTCACTATGCATGTATGACTCATACATATTGATATTTCATTATCCTTTTCACTCAATTGAGACTTTCATCGCATCACTCCAAACTATGACTGCACAAACATTTATTCTAGCGTCATATCTTACTACAATAATAAGTTGTTTTTTCTTAATTAGTTTTTGTTACTAATTTGACGATATATATATAGTCGTTTGTTCCTGTTTTATGTTCATAAACACGCCAATTAAACTGTTTGCGTATTTCACGTCTCCTTTCTTTCTATTCCCTTATTTTCTCCATTTACTTCTTTAAACTCAATTCAATATTCTTTTCAATTGCATAGACCCGATTTATTATTATTAATATTCTACTATTATTACTCTAAAATTTTTTTAAATATGGCAAGTATAATGCTAACATTATTGAAAATTGTGTATTGTTGCATTTTTTGAAGAAGCCCGAAATGGTTTCTTCACAACACTTATGTTCCCATAAGGTGTTTGTGAATAATAATAACAATAATAATAATAACATTTCTGTCACTAAAAATCCTAAACACTACGCACCCTTTATCACGAGCGGTAGCGGACCGTAGTAATACATATGTTATGAGAACTCCAGGCCCTTTATCACGAGCTTAATTGTAGCATCAATTTACGCTTGTAAATCTACAATAGGTAAGAATACAACACCGAAGTAATCTTGCTTGCAAATAAGTCATTTATCTATACTATTCAATGGGCTTTAGTTTGTTAATCATTTAAACTGTTCTTCCTGACATTATATAAATGGAATTCTGCACTCAGCATCTCTATTTCAACACGAATTTATGCAAGGATATCAATTCCGTCTAGGTTTGTTTCTGCAGCAAAAATAATTTTAATCTTAAGATTAATTTAAAGAACGAGATCCAGAAGTAATAATACGCTGTACAAATCGTCATTATCTTTCATTCCCATCTGCCTGGTTGCTAAAATTGCTGGACAAAAGCCCAGTTTATAAGAGGGTTCTTAGATTGATAACTTAGTACTTTCGCACAAAAGAGTCGATCTGTGCTATATACTGCCGACGAAGTTTTGTTACTTATAGTGTTATTATTATTGCGTAAGACCGTAAGATTATTGTCTAAGTCTATGGAACTAGGATAATCGACCGATACGGTGTGACTACCTGGTCTACAAGAGCCTACGTGAAAGTCACATCATTATCTATGCTGACTTGCTCAGTCATAACAGACAATGGTTTGTGCCAGGGATTTCTGAAGAATACATTTGTGGTAGCTAGAAATGGCATAATTAATCAGACGAGCAAAATGTTACATAGAGTGACTACACCTGCCTTGCCATACCAATTAAGTGTCTCTGCGTTCATCACCTTTGACCTCTTCTAAGTGTTAAATGTAGAATGTAAACCTTCACAGATATCATATGTTAAGTATTGAAGATCGTGTGGTTTTTGATCCATACTACTTTAAGACCATCCTCTAAAACAAAGCTTATGTTTACTGAAGGGACTTGTTGTATTACTTTTGGAAACCAATGGATAGATGTATTCACATAGTACACCGCAAGATTTAAATTCTCAACAAAACTCGGTTCAGCGTCTTCACATTCTGAAGACATACTAAATTTTACTCACTTTTCTCGCAACTCCATAGGCGGCCTCTCAGCTACCACCTTTAATATGGTTCAGCTAATATCATAGGTTCATTGACATTGGACTGTTTCTAGATGCCATTCATAGAGATATCAGTAAAATGACTGAAGTCTAGTGATCACTCTAAAGGTGCATGAATGCATTCAGCTTGAATGGAAGTTCAGCAAAATTAAAGTGATACCTAACAGACCGTACAATACTTTCAATACAAAACTATGCTTATGAAGAGACCACCTTACAGTATGAGTATATGCAGAAGTAAATCTGATCGAGTCCAGAACTATATAGCTCACCAGCTGGAGAGATAATGATAGCACCTAAGAATGAATCTTTCAACACACTGAACATTAACTTCCGTTCTAATAAAAAACTTGGAGGTATTCTAGGAGTTTTATCAACCATTTCTCCTAATACCAGTGGACGATTCGTCAGAATGACTAAATAGGCGATTTGGAACAGGATAATATTGGTCTCAAGCATCAGTCAACGGTTTCTCATAAAGAAAAAAAGAGGAAGTTGACAAATTTTCAAAGGAAAAGTGTCTTTACTTGTGGAATGGGGTTGGGAATAAAAAAGTCGTTTAAGATAAATAACTTGAGTACTGGAAGGGTTCTACCTTGATTAAGAGGGTGGACAGGTAGTGATTATTTTTCGAGCATATTCAGCTGTTAATGTCCGTAGAAATCAACGTGTTTACAACCAATGCGCATTGTTTGGAAAAGTGATTATTTTAGGGAGTTATTTACCAGTTTAGTCCTTTTTCGCCACATATAATTTCGGTTAGGAGTCATTAATCTACGCAAAGAAGAAAAATTTTCAGCAGCGAATAGTAAGCAGGCTCAGCAAATTCGGATATATGAAGGTTCAAAACTGAAGAACTACAAGCTCGCTTATTATTTAGCATGATTTTTTAAATGTTGAGGCTACGAAATTTCGTCAGAAATATCTTTAAAAAATTATTGAATGTAGACAATAGTCACGTAACGTAACTGGGTCTCTACCAGATTTTATCTGTGTGTTAAAATGAATAAACGTTGATTTACTTTCTTGGACAAACAAATAGCGGCAATATAAATGCACGTTGGAATTACGAGCTGTTGCTTTTCAAACCAATATATAACTCGTGATTCTATTAAACTCATGTTTCAACACAAACTGAATGAGTTCTTTCAAGTGTCTTTGAGGTCCGGTCGAACAATATTATTGTGAATGCCAATAATTAAATCGTAGAAATAATTTATTCTGATTAACATTTCCACTGTCACGAATTATGATCAAAAAGTTGAAAACTATTGCGATTAGACTTGGGATAAAGCGTCCTCCTCAACCTTCACAAAGATTCATCCCAGTAGGCCCAGTCTCCAAAGAGCTCTTTGCAGTTGAAGGATATCCCTTGAGCAAACTTTATGGTAGGAATAAAGTCACAACCACAAAATACACGTGGTATGGTTTCTTTTTTCAAAATCTTGGGGAGCAAGCCCAGAGGATCGCGAACTTTTATTTCATCAGTCTTGCTATAATTCAGTTGTTTACAGATTCCCCAGTATCTCCAACTACATCGATAATTCCATTATTTTTTGTGCTCTCAGTGACTATGATCAAACAAGGCTACGAAGACTTCCTGAGACTTAAGGCAGATAGAGAGATAAATCATATTCCTATTGAAATAGTTACTGAGAATGGTCACTTAACGACAGTAAAATCTATGGAACTTGAAGTTGGGAACATAATCTTATGCAGAAATAACTCATCATTTCCTTGTGATATGATTTTGTTAAGTTCAAGCGAACCCAGTGGAGAATGTTTCGTTACAACTGCAAGTTTAGATGGTGAGACAAACTTGAAAAAGTTCGAAGTGGCTGGTCATACAAATAAATTTGATACACCTGAATCACTTGCTTCGGAACTAATAGGTTACATATGTTGTCAACAACCGGTAGAAGATCTATATACCTTCAGTGGCCGTATTTGCCTGAAAAACTCAGTTGAAGATACGATTACGAAGGATTATCCGCTTGGACCTAAAAATTTACTACTGAGAGGAGCGTGTCTTCGTAATACTGATTATATATATGGTTGTGCTGTCTACACGGGCCGTGATACAAAACTGGCCCTTAATTCAAAGGGAAAAACCACAAAATTTTCACAAGTTGAAGGGAGGCTGAACTTCTACCTCTTCTTTATTTTGGCGTTTCTGGCTTTCAGTGTGATCGTCTCCATTATTCTGAGTTCAGTCCTAGGTCATCCTAACGTCTGGTACCTTCCACCAGAAAAGAGAAATGCTTGGAACGTTTTTCAAGAACTTTTAGGATTCGTTGTTCTATACAATTATATAATCCCAATCTCTTTGTATGTTACAATAGAAATGCAAAAATTTATTGGTTCTTTATTTTTTGAATGGGATTTAAACTTATATGACGAGAGGATAAATGAAAGAGCTAAAGCTAACACTTCAGATCTAATTGAAGAAATGGGTCAGGTAAGCAAATTTTTTCACCAAATAACAATCTTTATTTTATGCTTATTTTATATTGTTTTATATCTTTAATTGAACTTCTTATATTATAAAGTGAAATCAATTAGGAGGATTGTAAACACATTTTTGTGTTACGATCAAATAAAATTGATTAAGGAAAATGTTCAATCCAACATCAGACTCTTAAACAGATATCTCGTTCAAATTATGCTGTCCTTAAAACTGCACTTAAAAACTAAGGTTAAGAATAAGGAGTTACAGAATGGTTAACTGTTTTACTTGCTACAAAGCAATTATTTGGTATAATCCTGGTTTATAAAATGACTAGATAGTTGAGGAGTAACAATTATGTCCAGTAGGATATTAATACCTTATTTTCAGTAGAGGACGATTTCCCTTCAAAAATTAACTAATTGCTTGAAAATAAGTGACTCCATTTGACAAAATCTAGATAGCATACTTATGTATGCTTTTTGACAATGCATTATAAGTCCCCTGTAAATTTATAAACAAGTTCAAAGAACGTGAACAAATGTCTCAAAATAATGGTAAGATTTTGTTGGTCTTGATTAAACTTATTTAATTGTTTTTGAGTTTTAAACTTATCTCAAAGTCGATGGATATGTGTTTTTTTAACGTAATAAAAAACCTTTACAAAAATGAACAAACTAGTGTACCTTAGTGCTATTTAGTAAGACGTTTTTTTACTTTTGGTGACTAGATATTAGTCATAAGTCCACGTGTTCTGATTTTTTCTCAAGTATGCAAAAATGGGTACATAAATCTTATTCTAGTTCTAAAATACTCTTAACGAGAAAAAAACAATAATTTTTTTGTACTATCAGTTTGATTACAATTTTAATATTAGAGCGAAAAGCATATAAAATTGATTATTTTTAAGCATAGTTGAAGTTATATCACTATACTTGCCCATTTAAAACAATTTTATGGGTTATATTTTGTTGTAATCAGATTGTTTGAAATGTTTTGCGCTAATATATCACATAGATTTGGAAATCCTCTTCTTCTTATTGGACTATCTAGATTTATCAAAGGGACTAATTGCTTCACTATTTAATGTCAAAACACGCAGATAATAAGATTTATACTATGATAACAGTTAGAACATACTAAGGTTTCCTTTACTTCTCTTCATAAAGTTTTGCTTATCTTTTAAATTTGTGATACGAAAACTTCTGAGGGTAAATTTACTGCTTTTTCATAGAAGGTAACATTCTTATCTTTTTTGTAAAACTCTATAAAATCAACTTAGTACCAACAAATATATATTTTGATCATTAATTTAAGACGATAATTTCTAGAAATCAGAACTTTTTAGTGAGGATTTATGCAGAAAATCGAGAAAGACATAATCCTTAGTTTTTCATGTATGTTACTTATGACCAAATTGCTACTGTGATTGGGTAAGGCCAACATTAACTTATGTTCTCAACATGAATCCCTAGTATATTCAGAAAGTTAAAACTTCATGGGCTGGACACGTTAACTAACAGTCAGTATTTTTTTGAAATCTCGTAGAAAATATACCAAACTGCGCTTATAAAACTTGAATAATACCGACTCAACATCTGATTGCTCATTTATATACAACCAGTGCTATGTTTTACTAACATATGTTATTCTTTTTTACCGTTGAGTTGTTTGAAATAACTATAACATTATTCATATCCCCACGATGATCAATGTGGTCGGCTTTGAGTTAAATGTTTTTGTTTAGAAATTTTATCAAATCCGTTTAGTCATTTAGTTAATTATAACTGAAAACAATTTAACATTTTAAGTATTATTGTAAGCTTTTATAAATTAAACATCAAGTCTGATCAATGTAAACGCAGCATATTAAGCTGTTCTGCTAAAAGCCTTGATACGTTTATTTGTCGGATACTCGTTACATTGGAAACGAGAGATTAAACTTGAAAACGAATGAATTAATTGTAGTCCTCATCCATATATATGTATATCTTTCAGATTTATAGTTCATATCTCGATATATCTTGTTCAAAATGTTCATCAGTACTTTCCTAAAATAAACACAACAATACTATACAAAGAAAAGTGTCAAATACATAACTACATTCATGTCAAAAATACTTTGTAACTCCAGCCTGTTGCCTTCTTTTACACTATGGTCACGAAAGCTGGGAGGTTGAACGTGTTGCTTTTGCATACAGAGTTTGGGCTTGAACTGATGGATTATCTACTTCACAGAAGTGCACGAGCTGTTGTTATGGCATTTTATTTTGATAGAATTCTTTTGACCATGTAGATTGTTTTAAAGGAATGTTCTTGTAGGGCAACGTACTTAGAGTTGATGATATATTCCCACACTGAAACAATATGAAGTATTTTTCTCAAGGATTTTGTGAGTCAGATTTTCAGAATTTTCACTTTCGTATCCCCTTTAAGTGTTCATAAAGAGAGTTTTCCTTTGAACTGTAGATGATTTTCCAGATTGTAGTTTAGGCTTCAGATTTCTTTTTATGAGCTTTCATGGATAGTTTTTTTTGATGAGTATTTGTTGGGGTTAGAACAGTTTATTGTCTATTGTGTCTTCGATATATATTTGTTTAGCTCTTAAGAACTAGATTTCTCTTTCTGCCCAGTTTAACTCAACTTTGAAAATCCAAGTATTCACCATTGTTTGTTGATATTCTGTGATACAGAACGTTGTGATGAGCTTTTAAATGATCTTATAGTCTTGCATTAATAGTCAGTTAAATATTAAGATACTTTGATTAATAGGTTAGAAGAAAGCTAGGGGAGGCCAGAATAAAACATGGCACAAAACCATGAAGTCATTGACAAGTGGACTGAGTCATGTTCGTAGGTGTAGACTACGTGGTTGGGATCCGCGAGACGATAGCAACTGATGGTTAGAGACCCTGAATGACATGACTCAAAATCGTTTACAATGACGCAGGTGTATCCACTCTTTGTGTTTTCCCCAGTTCTAATCTCCTGAATCCTTCTTGTCTCTTTTTCTCTTTTCAAATTTATTTCACTGAATTATATTCCTTGAATAATATCTTCAAACCCTAATGTTTCCTATTAGTGCTTATACTCTTAATACCTCTACTACTATGGGAATGAAAACAGCTTTCAAAAGATAGGAACTTTTAAAGATGCAGAATTGTTACGTCTTTATCCGTCTCTCCAATAACATACAAAAGAGAATCTGTTTCGATCTGGTTTAGGGCCTTGACACGATAGGGTAGCTAAATCAACCTTGGACTGTGAGTCCGAATTGTGACTAAACGTTTTTGGGGCAAAGTGATGAAAACAACTCTACAACCTGAATGGTTGACAAGAGAGAGAAAGAAAAAAAGTCAACTGAACTACTTCTTGATCTATCCTTAGTTCAAATGAATGTAAAAAGACGTCAATAAATAGATGACTAACATGACTACAATTCACAAACAATTAGGAAAATACAATAATGTCCAAAGTGAGCCTTGCGATAAAGAAATGAAGTACAAAAGGTTACGTTTAAATTACAATAATTTTGAAATAGGAAATGGTATAACACTAAACTATACATCAAACGAAAGATTATGATTGATGAAATAAGTAGTATTTGAATTCAGTCAAATAATATTCCTAAAACAATAGCTTCCATTGATTGTTGTGGCTTCTTTATTTCTCTATTCACATTAAGAATAAACAAGCTACAGAATATCAGATCATAAGTAATTGAGTGATCTGTTTCTAACAATAGAGCATATTTAGTTAAACTAATATCAACCAAGTTGTCATGGAAAGAACGACAGAGTGAATTAGATGATTTCTAAATTATTTATTGAAGTAACTTAATGTACACCATCAAAGAGCTAGACAACAATTCAGTTCCTTATTATTTGATAATCATGAAAGACATATTTACTCAACCATGAAGTAATTCATGTTAATCTACTTTGTTCGCTTTGATCATCATCAGAGTTAAGTTTGTGAGGCATAGTGGACTGTTTTTTAAAAAAAATCGATTGTACACACTCAAATGCCATGTATTCGGACTAAAAAAACCTAGTCACTTTCTGTTATAACTTATGGGTTTGTGCCCCTATCAATGTATGACGTAATGATACCGCCAATTAGAGAACAGTGATTTATCGACCGGACCAATAACACATATAACCCATACGAGCAGTCTAGAGTCTTTACCGGTCCTGCTTCCTACCTAGCCCTGCCTCTTAAGTTCAAAACATCAACCTCAGTCTCTGAGATATGAATCATGTATTTTAAACATATTGGCTTTATGTACAAACCAAACAGATCACATCGTACCATAAAATAGTAAATAACATTTGTACAAGATTTAGCCAAAAGTGGCTGTGAATGTGAGAGATTGTAATTAATAGACTGCTCATAACTCAAGAACGGTAAATTGTATAATAATAGCCTATAGGTCAAAGTAAAGCTGATAATAAGAGGAACACGAATATACTTAGTTTCAAGTTATTAGGTGAAATCTCTCTTTTTTATATTATGTTATTATCCTTTGAACTATCTGATCATCTTCACAATTAGACAGTGCAGCTATAGTGTGAAAATCTTATATTACTTTTTAATCCATTGTACATTAAAACAAAAAAATAATCAATGGCTAATGCTAAATTCACTTGATATTGTTTATTACTAATATAGGGGTTGTGGAGATTATTAAGTTTTTGACTGAGATCATGAACCGATTGATGTTAGACCACCTTTGGAAACTTGGAAGCGCTGGATGGCCGTTTCGTCCTATTGTGGGACTCCTCAGCAGTGCGCATCCACGATCCCACAAGCGGCAGTCGAACCCAGGGCCTTCAGTATCGCGCGCGAACGCTTAACCGACTAGACCACTGAGTCGGCATCCAATGGTGATAGTGTCTAACATCAACCAATCCACGAAATTGCGCGACCATCTTCCATTGTTTAATTAAATCGTCCCATTGATGTTTAAGACTGCAATTGGTCAGTATTAAGTTCAAATCCTAGAGTGAATATCCAACTCTGAGATGCAGGTAAATCCAGCTAACGAGTTCGAAAATAGGCTAAAACAATCATCTTATATTCCAATGCTAGCCACTATCCATCTTTGTTTAGAATGGCTAATGCTGTTTTTTTGTTTATTTTCAAGAGTTTTATCTATAAACAATACTTGATGTACCCTTCTATTAGATCTTGCCATATCAAAATATGACGACAATTTATTAAACCGTCTAACTGTTTAACTGATTCATCTAAAGGACGATATTTTTCTAAATTGTAATGTTCATTGTTAATGTAACTTAATGATTACAAAGTTTGATTTAAATTAGAATTCAGTTCTCATATGAACTCGATGCAAAAACATTCCCTTTGACCAGTGGATTATTCTATCTCTAAGTGAAGGATCAACAATCTGTTTTATTAAAATGATATTAATATTCATTTACAAAGTAAACTTTCAAATATGCCAACAAAAATTATAAAAAAAATCCAAACTTAATCAATAATAACATGGGGATAATTCAAACACTATAGAATGAGTTAGTGATTATCTAAACCAAACAGTATTTTAGCATAAAGCATAGTGTTATTTTGATACAACGGATATCCTATTGAATTCTTAATAGGGAATATCTACATGGATTTTGATGGAGTTTTGTTCTCTGAGCTGGATGGTTTGATCGTGGAGCTTTCATTGTTCTTCTGAACGACATCATCAGCACAAACGTCAGATTGAACAAAACTCCATCAAAATCATCCACCTGAGCTACAAATCTTCTCCACCATCTCACATCTACATGGAATTATGAATTGATTTTGAGTAAGATGAATGTAAGTGTCTTGGATAATAATAATGAAAGTAACAAATTAAATATGCTAAATATTTTATTCATTGTTATTTCAATTCTAGTTTTACAATTGACAGGTATCATTTAGATCATGTGTAAGAATTCATTCACAATAAATCAATGTTTATTCATTCATCATACGAAATAAAAATGTAAATATTTCTTTTTTGTTAAATTTTTCAACAGTCCAATCATCAAATAAGATACAAGTGATAAGAATTGTATATTTTTGCCAATTTGAGTCCTTTATGGTGCAGGCGAGATATCCGTCTATCAACCAAAGGACGGGTTTACTGCGCAGCAGTTCGTTCCGTCCTACATTATGGCAGTGAAATATGGCCGGTAAGAGTAGAGGATATTCGTAGGTTACTACTAATCGATCATAGGTATCTTCGAAACATTAGTCGTATATCCTAGGACCAGCGAGTAACTAATACAGTTGTTAGGAAACGGGTACTAGGTAAGGATGGGAAATCGATTGATGAAGTAGTGAAACTTCATCAGGTTTTCAATGATGGTCTAACATCAATCGGTTCATGATCTCAATAAAAAAATCTGATATTATTTTGAGAGCATATATATGTATCACAGTATGTTTACATTGTTGTCTGCAATTGGGTTGAATGTCTCTTTGCACTGTTTTTATATGAATCTCTGTACATGCACAATTATGTGCATGTACATTTAATACATTTGCTACAATCTTGTTTTTTTAATCACGAATTTAAATAAACTGAGTTGTTAATTGCTACGAATCAATTACATGTAGTATTTTATTGTTTCATCATGAATCATAATAAATAATCATTCCACCCTAAAGATATTGAATAACCATTGAGCTACTTTCATCCGTTCTGTGATAAGATTGTCAACTTTAGGGTTTATTGAGAGAATAATTTATCATTAGTCATATGATCTATTACATTATAGCATAAATCTTAAATGATTTCTGATAAAGATCACTACTTTTATAGGAAGTGATAACTAGAATTTCAAAATGTTAGAGTATGATAAACTTTTGTTCGGTTTCAAACTCAATGAATTAAGTTATTAAAAATACCTAGTTCATATATTTATTATGGTAGATCAAACTGCATCCCAGAGTTGATGTTCACTCTAGGACTCGAACTCAGTACCATTCGCTTCAAACGTCATCACGTTATCCATTCAGCTACTGCGTCTTGATAGCCACTTACTTGTGCAATAGGGTGAATTTAAATTCACTTGGTATTGTTTTGCTTGTATCTCTAAGATGCAGGTACATCCAGCTGACGAGTCCCAAATAGGACGAAACAACCGTCCAGTGCTTCCAAGTTTTTCATGATGGTCTAGCAACAACTGACTCATGATCTCAACTATTGAAATAACATTATGTTTATATCCAATAGAATATGAACTCACTAACTAAAATAGGACCACTAAATAGATTGATTTCATAAGTCAAGGAATCCTAACAAAACTTCATACTATTAATCTTAAAACAGTTTACTATTAAATGCCCAATTAATATTTGGTAGAATAAGGAATAGAAACTTGATTAGGTTACAAATCCCTATTTATTATTTTTAACTACTATTAGATATTGATGAAATTTTATTGTCTAAGTTGAAGTTTGATTGTGAAATTTTCATCATTCATCTAAACAACATCATCAATACAAACTTCAAATGTTGAAAGCTCCACAATCAAACTATTCAACTCAGATAACTTCATTCAAATCATCTAATTGAACAATAAATTTCACTGGTTGAAGTTATCAGTCAATTGAAGCTAGACCACCATGGAAAACCTGGAAGTACTGGACAGCTGACCGTTTCGTCCTAGTATGGGACTCCTCAGCAGTGCACATCCACGATCCCACACCCCTTGGCGAGATTCGAACCAAGGACTTATCAGTCTCGCGCCAGGCGTTTAACCAACTAGACCACTGAGCTGGCCGGCATCCAATGGTGTTAATGTCTAACTTCAACCAATCTATGAACAATAAATCATTTTCATCATCTTATTACTAGTTATTAACCAGAAAGAGTTAAATATTTTTTCTTTATTCATGTTTACAATGTTACTCTATTCATTATTTAACTTTATTCTCCTTCCCCCTCCCTAGGTCCCTTTTTTTGTAATTTTATGTATTCTAATCAAATATTTTGATATTGATGTTATCATTTCTAATATTGATCAATATTTAACATAATCACTAAGATAAAAATGAGTTAAATTGTGATTCTATTTATTGATTTATTTTTATTGATTTATTATTATCATCATCATCATTCATAATCATCAAATATTATAATTGTTTTCAACTGATAAGGTGAAGTCACGAATATTTAATTTTTCTATGTTATAACATTGATTTTATTAAATATTATTAAAATTTTTTATCAGAATGGGGGGGGGAAAGTTTCTTTGTGTGGATATTATAGTAATTTTTTTAATAGTTGAAATCATGAATCAATTGAAGCTGCTAGATCAGTATGGAAAACCTGAAAGTATTGAATGGTTGTTTCATTCTATTATAGAACTTTTTAGCAGTGTACATTTATGATCTCACCTTACAAGATTCGAACTCAAGACCTACCGGTCTCATACGCAAACGTTTAACCTCTAGATCACTCAGCGAGTCCGATAAGAATTGTGGATATACGCACGACTGAGTTCTATATTGGGATGAAATGGTCATCCAGTGTTTACAGGTTTTTCATGTTGGTCTAACTTCAATTGACTCATGATCTCAACTATTAAAAAATTTTATGATTGAAATATTAGAAGTTTAAATTAGATTTATGAATTATGTATTGGGGAGATTAGTAATGACGTCTAACCAATAATAATAATAATAATAGTAATAATAATAATAATAATAATAATACAAAGATTTGTGAATAATGATAACAGAGACAATTATGTTTGACTACGAAAGGTCGTAAGTATAATAGTCATATTAGGTCATTCAATAGTTAATATTTATTATTAATTAATTGGCCAGGGTTGGAGGAGTGGTTCAAGATATTTCTTATCTACACATGGCTCCGGTTTCTTCATTCGGATGGCTTCTGCTTTAGAACCTGAAAAGAATTTATCGAAAAGAATATTCTTCTTTCAAATATTAGTCTTTTAATATGATGGGGATCTTTAAATGAGAAAATATATTCACTGCCCATATAAACTCTATGCGTTGGCCAGAGTATAACCAAGAAGAAGCAGTTACTTCATAGTGTTCGGGGGGGGGGCGGTTGTCAACTTGTTTACAGCTGTAAATGAGAATGAAATCTTAACATAAAACTCTTGTAATACATATAGCCAAAACTCTTCAATTGCACTAGCTAGTATCAGCTGAATCATAAAAAACTGTTTAATTTGTTTGTAAGATTGATAATTAAGTTATTTATTGTTGGGGTGATCCAGAAATTGCTTGCAAAAGACAAGCAAGCATCAAGAAACAACAAAAAGTGTTTCGTCAAATCAGCGTTCACTTGGGGTCTTGGCCAGAAATATCAAGGTAGTGAAACGTCACATGCGGAAGCTCTGATTGGTTGGCTACTACAGTGCTACTATGTTTAGTAGCATTCCAGAATATTCCGG
This sequence comes from Schistosoma haematobium, assembly GCF_000699445.3. Classification (NCBI taxonomy): domain Eukaryota; kingdom Metazoa; phylum Platyhelminthes; class Trematoda; order Strigeidida; family Schistosomatidae; genus Schistosoma; species Schistosoma haematobium. Next base: position 78,120,594 of record NC_067195.1, read on the forward strand.
CAACCCAAGGACATTTAGATATATTATAAAAACCCTATATTTTCTGTAATAAAAGGAACCTCGGAGTAAAGTATTTTCCCCCATACTTGCGTCTTCTCTCTGGTGTTCAAGTCGCTGTGCAGTTTTAGCTTTCGGGGCACCAGAATAGCTTAGGAAACTAATATAGCGTTCAATCGATAAGACTTATCATTTATCAACTTAGTTTGTATTTTGAAGAGTATCTATTTAAGATGATTCTGGTCTTCATCAGTTGTTGATGTTCATTGAAGAATGAATGACAATCAGGTAAATTGTTTACTTTTCTTTAATATGTAACATGACTGAAGTTTACTTTTTCATCTATAAATCTCTTCACAGTATACAGACATACCAATTACCATGACGCATAATACTGACTAGTGTTGGGAATGGTTGGAAGAAAGTTGGGGGCGGTCAAAACAAAACGTGGTATCATTGATTGAAGTTATTAACTTCTAGTCTTAGCCATATTGGTAGATACAGACTACTAGGTTGCGGTCAGCGTGACCATCGTAAGCAATGGTTGGAAACTATGGGTGATATGGTTCAGAATCGATCACAATGGCTTAGGTGTATACACTCTCTATATTCCCTTAAACTATGAGATTAAAATTATTTCATATCTTTCTTTCTACGAACTAATTCTTTATTTCTGTACTATATCCTTACATAAAATCTTTTATATATTACCACCATTGAAGTAACTACCTCTAGGAATTTGGTGTTCATCTTGTTGTGCTAATGAGGTATGGCAACTTGGACCGATGCATATATGTGCCTAACTGACTGAAACATACACATGTTAAATAAGATATTTTAACAAATTAATTTTATTATCAATATAGATAGGGTTGTGAAGACTGCTAAGTTTCTTCAAAATCATATACCAATCAATGTTTTACTATCATCAAAAATTTGGAAGTACTGAACGATAATTTAGTCTTAATACTCAACTCTTCAACTGTGTTACATTTGTGATCCCTCATGTGGTAATCGAACTGAGGACCTTTAGTCTTACATGTCATGAATACAGTCAGTCAGTCAGTCAGTCAGTCAGTCAGTCAGTCAGTCAGTCAGTCAGTCAGTCAGTCAGTCAGTCAGTCAGTCAGTCAGTCAGTAACAAAGTAGAACTTCGTACGTACGTACATCAATTCGAGTTTCCACACCACATTAGCACAGAGATGCACTTGTCCATTCAAATCCCATAGTGGTAGAGGTAGTAAGAGTATAAGCACTAATAGGAAACATTTGGGTTTAAAGATGTTATTCAAGGAGTATAATCCAGTGAAATAAATTTGGAAAGAGGAAAAAAGGGACATGAAGAATTCAGAAGATTCGAATTTTGGAGAACACACCTGAACCTGTACCATTAGAAACGAATTTGAACCATGTATTTCAAGGTCTCTAACCATCGGTTGCTATCATCTCGCAGATCCCAACCACGTAGTCTACACCTACCAACATGACTCAGTCCACTTGTCAATCACTTCATGGATTTGTGCCATATTTTGTTCTGGCGTCCCGTAACTTTCTTCCAACCTACTCCTACTACACCATTGAACATCACACGTCGAGGCAGTCGGTGGTTGGGCATACGTAACACGTGTCCCAGCCACCTTAACCTTTCTTATATTCAATCATTTTGAAACCTATATTTATCTAACTTTTCTATGACCACTTTATATTATACTTACTATCAGTATTATTCATACATATATTTGTCAATTATTAGAGAGAGAGAGAGAGAGAGAGAGAAAGACAAATGATGTACGTGCCACCCAACTATATACATCGTGTACACTATGACTATGTATGTTTTATTATGTACGATTAATAGAGAAACATTTAATAATTTGACATTCATTTCACTCATAGATACTTTAATTGAATTTATATTTGTCTATATGACTGATGATTACATAGTTACTAATATCATTGTATTCTCACACCTAATAAACCATTTCTATAGAATGAGAAAAGAAAAAACAAAAAATAATAATCGATTAATCGTGACTCAAATATAAAGATTATATTATAATATTCCCATTATTGATACATTATTACGAATTCTTTTATAATATATTGACAATGTTTTATCATTGTTATTCACTATCTCATTAACTGTCTCATGAAGAAAGGTGTACCATAAGGAGTCATTCTTTCACCTCTTCTTTTTTTCCGCATGATCTGCCATCTTTCACAAAAAACACTTTTGTGAAATATGCGGATGATCTCATTGTATGTATACCGATTTCTACTTCTTTACATCCCATAGAAATGAATGAGTTTTTGTCTCGTATTGATTGTTGGTCTGTTGTTAATGGTCTCATACTTAATACGTCTAAATATCAAACTGTTAACTTTAGCATAAGTCATGAACGGCACCTAACCACCACTTCGGGATCCCATAAAGCTTGTTCCATCGGAGGTTATTTGGTAAACACAGTGTCAAAGATCAATTATCTTGGTGTTACTTTTTCCTTTGATCTCTTTTGGTCTTCCCATGTTTTATTCTTATCGAAAAAAGTTTTCCGTCTAACTTACTACAAAAAGCGACTGCATACTCTTGGGATTACTCGTCATTTACTCTTACGATTTGTCAATTCTTGTATATTACCTATTGTTCTTTATTTTTCTCCATTACTCTTTCCCGGGCTTTTGTTAAAAAACTTTGCTGTATTGCAGAGAGTACTGAAGGTAGTTAGCAAGGTGTGTGGTGAACCTTTCGAGGTCATAATTAATATGGTGGTGGATAGATATTTAAAGTCATGCAAGCTCCTGGCAGGTGTTATCTTATCAGATACTAACCATCCCCTTCACTCATATCTTAATCCTTGTATCTCCTCTGGTAGAACGAGATGTAATTAAAATCCATGCGCTCAAATAAAAGTATAAAAGTTCTATAATGCCTTACCTAGCCATAATAATAATAATAATAATAATAATAATAATAATAATAATAATAATAATAGTAATAATAAGAGACTGATCAATTTCAGTCCTAAAACATCAATGGGAAGATTCAAGTAAAACAGTATCAAATGAATTAAACTTCACCCCATTGCACAAGCAAGTGGCTGTCAGGACTCAGTAGCTAAGTGGATAACGCGATGGCGTTTGAAGCGAACGGTACTGAGTTCGAGTCCCAGAGTGAACATCAACTCTGAGATGCAGGTACATCCAGCTGACGAGTCCTAAATAGGACGAAACGCGCGTCCTGGATTCCACTACTAGCCACTATCCATCTTTGCTTAAAAATGCTTGTAAATCAAGGCAATATCGAGGCATACGCACAGTATGCACATATGCCAATAAGAGACTGATCAATTTCAGTCCTAAAACATCAATGGGAAGATTCAAGTAAAACAATATCAAATGAATAATAATAATAATAATAATAATAATAAAATCATTAAATACTATTTATTTAAAATCAATAAGTAAAATTAGTAGTTTCATATTAAGTTTTATCTTGAATTTATTGAATCAATGAATTCACATTAATTGAATGTTATTACTTTTTGATCTGGTTCCACTCACACACACAAATGCATAGTTATCAATTTTTTTTAACTTATGGATTAAAAGAAAGAGTTAAGTTTAAAGTAGAAGATATTTTAAAATATAGGATAAGAATTTGGGATTGTTAAGTAAAATAATAATGTGAAGGCGAGGATCGACAAAACAAGAGCAATAGATTTACAATTGAAGAACATCTGGAACCCAGAACAATTGTCTGTCAACCAACACCAAATTCAGAGATTTCAATACAAATGTCAAAACACTTCTATTGTATGGGGCGGAAACTTAGACAATTATGAAAGCCATCATCTAGGAGATGAGAGTGTTTATTAACAGTTGTCTACGTAAAATACTTCGAATCCGTTTACCACACACTATCAGCAACAACCTGTTGTGTGAGGGAACAAATAAGATCTCAGTGGAGAAAGAAATCAGGAATAAGCACTGGAAGTGGAAAGCACCCAACTCAGTCACAAGGCAAGCCCTCACTTGGAATTCTCAAGGCTAAAGGAAAAGAGGAAGACCAAAGAACACATTACTTTGGGAAATGGAGTCAGACATGGGAAGAATGAACAACAATTGGATAGAACTGGAAAAGAAGGCCCAGGACAGAGTGAGTTGGAGAATGCTGGTTGGCGGCCTTTGCTCCATTCGGAGTAAGTAAGTAACTAAATAAGTAGATAAATAACATTTGTAAATTTATAAAATTGACAGGTAAGTAAAGTATTACTTTATTTGGTTACTTATGCTTGTTAATCACAATGGAGTATAGGCCGCCGACCAACATTCTCCAACTCACTCTGTCCTGGGTCTTCCTTTCCAGTTCTGTCCGATTGTTGTTCATTTTTCTCATGTATGTCCCCATTTCTCGACGTAATGTGTTCTTTGGTCCTTCTCTTCTTCTTCGGCCTTGAGGGTTTCATGTGGCGGCTTGCCTTGTGACGCAGTTGGGTGCTTTCCTAAATCTGTGTTCTATCCACTTCCAGCACTTCTTCCTGATTTCTTCCTTCTTCCTTCATGGAATCTGTTTTTTTCTCTCCCACAGTAGGTTGTTGCTGCTATCGTTTGGCCAATAGATCACAATAATAAACATATTTTTTTGCGAACAGAAAAATTGTATTTCTGACGCTTTATAACCTAATGTAAGTCATTTCAAAGTAAATAATTGTGAATTCGGCTACATATTTACTCTGAAGAAGTGGATTACATCAAGTTACGAAATGTCAAAAATACAACTTTTCTACTCATTAGGATATAACAAAAAATATATATTTATTATTGTTAACTTTCTATCTAATACTCAATTTATTTGAAACTATCACATCCAACCTTGACATTGATGATACCCATAATTAATAAATCGATTAGAATTGTTTATTCTCATTTCTAAAATATTTCGCTAAAACTTGAGAATTCTTTTACAATAATCACTTATGCATATAATCTATTAAATATCACAAAGAAGTACATTCAAAGTATCTCTGTACTAATGTGATATGGCAACTCAAACTGATGTACGTACGTACGAAGTTTTACGTTGTTACTGACTGAATGACTGACTGTTTTCGATAAGATTTTTTGATGAATCTATTACTACAAGCAAACCATAATGTTCTATATACCTAACCCAATCCTAATGTGTTATTTTTTATGATTTGACAGTTCATACTATTAGCTCTTAGTACTTCATTTAATAACATAAATGATACTGAATATCCAGTTTCCAGTTTTATAAACCATCACATTTTATACGTCGGCGAGACTATAATTTATGGACGAGTCAATCAGGTATAAGATAGCAGGTCTCCGATTTTGGCACGAAATTCACCGATCCCTTTAGCTAAATAGAGTTTTGGCATTATAACTGATGTCAGTTCGTAATGAAAACCCTAAATTTAATTCCTCACACAGGTTTATAACCCCCATTTGATCCTAGTTATTAGGTGAACACTCTCAAAGTCACTTTGGCGTTGTCCAAAGAGCGTCCATCAATTATAGTCTCATTGATTTCTCTTTTAACTTAAATTATTTTCAAAGATTAACTGAGTTTCAAAATATACATCATTGAGTTCTAAATCACTTATCTAAACATATTTTAGTTTCAGTGATAGCTGAGGTTTTTAAGTTCAATTTTATGCTGGGATTTGTACGAACTAGATTGAGGAGTTCTACACAATGAAATAGTTATTCAGTGTTTTAATATTTAAAATTATTCTTTCAGCTAGTATAAGTATTTGGAGAAGATCAGCCTAATACGTTAGATTTTTTTCGTAAAGTAACATTTGTTCATTAAACATCTCCAAAAAATATTGAATCGATTTGCACTAAATAAGGACTTGACACACATGACATTGACCACCACCCAGTGATCAAACATTTGTGATTACATCTCAGTGTTATGACCTTGGATGCTGGTTTTTCTATCGCACGATTTATCTACCAATCCGAATACGACTTATACGAATCTTCACACTAGGTCAACCAATGACGTTCAACCGGTGTGGGCAGTTTAGCGTCCTTATTGGTCCTATGTCCTACGAGCCCTTCCACTTGAGTACAGAACACAATACCAGCTTCCTAATCAGAGCAGATCAGACCAGATCGTCTATTTCAGGCATACTTGGTTTATATATCAATCACACAGACCGCAACGTACCATAAAATAGGAAATAATATTTGTACACAAATAAACCCAAAAAGTGGCTGTGAATGTGGGAGGCAGTAGTTAATAAACTGAACATAACTTAAGAACCGTAAATCGTACAATAATAAATTATAGGTCAAAATAAAGCTTATCATAAAAGGAATATAAATATACATAGTGTAATTGTTGAGTAGTTATACAATAAGAATGTTTATAGAATATTAATCCATGAATAGTCCTCGGAAGTTACCTGTTATTTAATCTTCACCGGATATAACACTCAGTCCTACAGGAGGTCGGTCTCGGCCCGGATAGATCAGTGGTAACGTCCCTGATTGTGAAGCTGGGTGACACGGGATCGAATCCGCCAAGGAGCACCAGTTCCCTCAAGATTACAGGTACACCTTGCTGACGAGTGCCAAGTAGCACGAAACCCGGGTCCAGGGTTTCCTGTCGACTACCTCCAACCACCATCTAATCACAAATTGCTTCTTATTTAACGGCTTCAAAAGAAGTCAGTATTTCCAATTTCTTTAGATGTTGTTCTTAGAATTATCATATTGTCATCAGACAAGTTTACATATTTCTAGATTACGATTATATACATTTAGAAGTTATATTATATTTATTACTGATTAAATGCTAAAGAATATATTGTTGATTACATGTCCTTATGAAGATTTCTGGGTCACTTTACTATACCGGAACATTGGAATTATTTAAAATTCAGTTATTGAAATTACTCAAGTATAGTTTTCATATTTATTGTCATCCATCCAATAATTGGCACCAAATTGTTTTTAAAAACTATTTGTTCTGTTGGTTTACTTAGTCACAAAATATCTCTCTTTGTTCATATTCATAATATTATACATATGAATTAAAATTCACCCTATTGCAAAAGTTAGTGGCTATTTGAACACAGTAGCTAAGTAGCTAATACAATTGTATTTGAAGTAAATGGTATTGGATTCAAACACCGACTCTTGGATTCAAGTACATTCAGCTGATAAATTTAAGAAAGAAAGGGAATATACGTCTTGAATTTCTACTACTACATATCACCCATCTCTATTTAATATTATAATTACTTTATGATAAAACAAGGATAATTTTGTTACAATATATCATTAACTTCAATAGTTGAAATCATGAATCGATTGAAGCTAGACCAACATAGAAAACCTGGAACTACTGAACCGTCATTTCGTCCTATTGTAGGAATTCTCAATAGTGCTCATCCATGACCTGGCCTCACGGGATTCGAACCAAGAACCTATCAGTCTTAATTGTTCCAGTCCTTTCAGGTTATCCACGGTGGTCTAACTTCAATTGACTCATGATCTCAACTATTAAAATGACTACAATCTTCCACAAAACCCCTTGCTGATACATTATTAACTATTATTATTATTATTACTATTAACATTATTATTATTTATTACACAATATATATAATATAGTTTAAAACAGTTTGTATGTTTCTTCTTTTTATTCAACATGAGTTTATATTTATTACTAAGCAACGAATACTATTTAAATAAGGAAAAGTGAATAGTTCATGGTATGTTTTAAGTAAAATTCCTCCTTAAAAAACGGGTAATCTATTATCAAGTATGTTTATTCAGTCTATTGTTTCATTGTACTACGTTAATATAAGGAAAAAAAAACAAAAAAAAACAAAACAATTTAATAAAGACCATTCAGTTCATCTAATCGTCATGGAAAACATTCATAACTTGATAATCTTTCTTTTTAATTGTTGTTATTATTGTTAAAACCGAATGAATTGTTTGTGTAAATTATATTGTTTAACCATATGACATTAAATATAAGTGAAATTGAAGAATCTATGCATATATATACCTATATATGATTGAAGAAATTTCGTTTAGCTTAGTTCTTAGGTTTGTATAAGACTAGAAATGTGTAACCTGTAGCTCTTGTGAGATTACTGACGGTCTTAAGACCACACAATTGTAGGCATAGGATCAGCAACCCCATCCCGTAGAAAAAAACTTTGCTAAAATAAACAAAAACAAATGCGAGAGATGACCAGTGTAACAGTAGCCTCAACAGCAGTAGGTCTTAACATACACAAAGGAAAACGCAAGATTCTCCGATACAACACATCATGCACCAACCGAATCATACATGACGGGGAAGACTTGGAAGATGTAAAAACTCCTACATATCTGGCCAACATCATTGATGAACACAGTGGATGTGATGCAGATGTGAAGGCGCGGATCGGCAAAGCAAGAGCAGTAGATTAACAATTGAAGAACATCTGGAGCTCAAAACAATTGTCTGTCAACCAAAACCAAAGTAAGAATCTTCAAGACAGTTCTACTGTATGAGGCGAAAACCTGGAGAACTACGAAAGCCATTATCCAGAAGATACAAGTGTTTATTAACAATTGTCTACACAAAATACATCGGATCCGTTGACCAGACACTATCAGCAACAATATATTGCGTGAGAGAATAAACTAGATCTCAGTGGAGGAAGAAATTAGGAAGAAGTGCTGGATGTGGATAGGACACAGATTGAGGTAAGCACCCAACTGCGCCACAAGTCAAGTCCTAACTTGGAACCGTGAAAGGAAAAGAAATAGTGGAAGACCAATTAACAAATTGCATTGGGAATCGGAAGCAGACATGAAAAGAATGAATAGTAATTGAAAACAACTGGTGAGTATTTTCCAGGACAGAGTTCGATAGTGAATGCTTGTGGGTGGCCCGTGCTCATCCACGAGGGGTATCAGGCTTGAATAAGTAAGTAAGAAATGTAGCCTGTAGTTCATTTATTCTAGCTTGTATTTCGTAGTTACAAGATAAGTGATACTAATGCCGAAGATTAAAAAGGCGTATCATGTTTAAAGTACATTAGTAATATTGCCATGTATTGCTGACAAACAATCGGTTAATCATTATTGACATACTGTTTAATCTTCATCTCTGATAGGATTCCATCTAATCTCATCACTCTAGGTTTGATTGTTGGATAAATCTAGTTATGTGATGATAAACCCCCTCGCCAATTACTTTAAATCAATCAACATTTCATTTTGTTGGTATATAAAATAAATCTGCTGTATGTAGTTCGCTATTGTAACACACATGTACTTAATTTGTTGACCATGATTTTAATGGTTATTTTTACGTAACCTTTTGATCTATGTAATAAGTACATGAACTAAGGTTGTAGAAGTTTCACTTGGTAAAACTTAAAATATTATAATGTCTTATTCTTTCAAATTTCTCTCACTTGTACGAATAAACAAGTCCCATACGCGTCTCTAGTTTTTTAAGACATCTCTGAAAGCTTTAGGTATCCAGAGTTTTCTTATCTTCATTTAATTAGCAATAATTTGGATAATGAATCCGCTAACCAGAATCACGAGCCACTGCTCCTCTTTGTTATTCTCATCAACGATATTTGTGGCTTCACATAATCTTTTCGGTGTTGGAGAAGATTTTTGGCTCAGGTGGGTGATTTTGATGAAGTTTTATTCTCTTAGCTGGATGGTATGGTCGTGGAGCTTTCATCGTTATTCTGAACGACATCATCAGAACAAACTTCAGGTGTTGAAAGCTTTACGACCAAACCGCCCAGCTTAGAGAACAAAACTCCACCAAAATCTTCATGGTTGTCATAGCATTGGTTCACCACTGATGATTTGGTTAGATGTGAAGGGAAATTTGTCAAGCAACCAGTTAGTAGTGACTTTGATATGCTAGGCTACTTTATATTACGTTGGGATTGTGAATACATCTTTGGCTTGTAACTAAGTTATCTTGAAGAGAGAGAGAGAGAGAGAGAACTATCTATTTTCTGACTAATGGTCTGCTACATGGACAGTAATTGGTTGACATGACAAGTAAGAAGACGACTATAGTAAATACATCTATATTTTAAATCATTTTAATCCCAAAGAGAACATGACCAAATATATGAATAACTGACCTTAAACTCATAATCAATCACAAAAAAATAATGCAAGCTCAATATTAATTTACAATGATTTGATAAAAGATGTTAATGTCTTACTTCAATCAACCCACGAAATTGCGCCACCATCCACTGTTGTGAGCTGGTTCAACAGTCTAGAGGTTAAGTGCTCGTGCGCGAGATCGAATCCTACGAGCGGGATTGTGGATGTACACTGATGAGGAGTTCCATACCAGGACGAAACGTCTATACAATGCTATCAGGGTTCTTATAATGGTCTAGCTTTAATTGATTCATAAACTCAACTATTAAGTTTATTTCATCTACAACAATTAAAATGTTGAAATCATGATGATTAGTTTTACTAATGAAATATTCTTGCCTTTTTTTCTTGTTACTAAGGTTTCTTTTTTCAAAAAAGAAAAACATTTTGCTTTGTCTAAACAGCTTTAATTACATCAATTAAGGAATGTAGATCTATTTTTAGTTTGAATGTTTTTATTATTTGAGTGTTAAAATAAACGCGAATAAGTTAGCAATTAAAAGTATGTAATTGATCAGTTGATAAAAAGTACTTAAATAGTAACATAATCTCATAATGAACATCATGGGATAATATTAGCGCTGAATAATTGTTCTTTTCTACACATTGAGGAAAGCGCTGAACTGCGTCACAAGCCAAGCACCCATACGGAATCCTCAAGGACAAAAGAGAAGAGAAAGACTAAAGAACACATTACGTCGAGAAATGGAGACATACATGAGAAAAATGGACAACAATTGGATAATACCAGAAAGGAAAGCGTAGGACAGAGTGAGTTGGAGAATGCTGTTCAGCGGCCTATGCTGTATTGAGAGTAACAGGAGTAAGTAATCAGTAATGGGAATCCAAATTGTAATCCACATCCACGATACTATCATTGGGGATCAAGCCAATGTTAAGGATTGAATAATGGATTATTGGCCTAGTGGTTAAGCATTCGACTGCAAGACTGTGGAAGTACTGGGTTCTATCTTATAGGATTCATGGATATGAACTGTTGAGGAGTCTCACACTAGGATGAAATTTGATGTCTAGTGCTTCCTAGTTTTTAGTGATTGTTTAACTGAGATTCTTTCATGATGTTAATGGTAAAATTGACAAGTCTTTGTAGTAAGTAATGTAATGTTTTAATAAATCCTACTGAACAGATTAAGATTTATATGATGACAGTTGTTTTTTTGTTTGTATAAGAATGTAGAGTTTGTGGCTTCTATAAAAGTAATGCTAATATGTATTACACATTGTTCTTTAAGTTAAATGGTTTAATAGAAGTGCTTCATTATCATTTTGGACATTTTCAGCTTACACTTCATATAGATGATAATTTTCAGAAATAAGTTCATAAAAATCAAAGAAGTGTTTACTAGATTACATGATTCATTCATTTGAAAAGATGCAAATTGTTTTCATCTTTCTTCTTATTTATTCTTTTGTAATTACTATGCACCTAAATTTAACTGGAAAACAAAGAGGATTACAATGAAAACTATATAAAGGTAAATATTAGGATATGTTTTCATCATTTCCAGGTTTTCCATGATGGTCTAGCTTCAATTGACTCATGATTTCAACTATTGAAATTTCTAAAATCTCCACAAAACCCCTTCTGATAATAATCATCTACTCACTAGTGACTGACTTCAAGAGGTACTCCTGGAGTTCTAGTGACAAGCCGTTACCAGTGGAGTTCAACCAGGTCTGTTGTGAGATATCAACTCACTGAAGACAATGGTGTACGATGACGCAATTTTGTGGATTGGTTGAAGTTAGACATTAACACCATTGGATGCCGGCCGGCCCAGTGGTCTAGTGGTTAAGCGCTCGCGCGCGAGACTGATAGGTCCTGGGTTCGAATCTCACGGGGTGTGGTGGGATCGTGGATGCGCACTGTCGAGGATTCCCATACTAGGACAAAACGGCCGGATGTTCGGTACTTCCAGATTTTCTATGGTGGTCTAGCTTTAATTGACTCATGAATTCAACCATTAAAGACGATTATTTGTTTTAATTAAGTGAACGATTTTTTGTTGAATGCTACCGACAAGGTGTTTCTATACCAGGATCCACATGACTTGTTTATAACCTAGACGTTAACTTATAAATGCGGTCAAGATTCAAAATCACCTGTTAGTCATGAATATACTCTCATGGGCTCAAATGGAAGCCCTCTAAATGTGATACTGAATGGTTTAGATTTAATTTATTTTGAAGTCTGTGTTTACAATATACACCATCCTTGTGAAAAAGCATAGGCCTGTTCCTACCATTTGGATATTTCAATAAATTATCTGTTTTCTTGTTTGTTTTAACACATCAATATGCCTATTAATCGCATAACTTATTGAAGTGCGTTTATGAAAAGTTTATGACATTTCGCCCAATCAAAAACATGGTGATTGCTGGCAATATACATAAAAAAATTGTACATTATTTAGATGTCGATTCTTGAACTTCTGTCATCGAACTGGAGATCACTCAATATTTATCGTCAAGATCGACCAAGAAATAAGGAAAGGAAACTTATTGAGATACTTTGTGTTGAGAATTCTATATTGTACTAAAATATAATATTGAATAAAGCCACGAATAATAATAGTTAGATGAGTCATATATTTCCTTATCCTTATTATTATTTATTATTGATCGTTGTTGGATTGTGTCGGCTTGTTGCCGGTATTTTGGTGTGGAAATATATTTACGATGTGGTCTGTCTAATCACATGTTCTTGATCTGAGTTGTGTTGAAGTCCTGTAGAATAGACACTAGGAGGGAATCTATTGTAGATATTCATCTAAGATAAATTAACGTCCCATACATGTAAACGAAGTAAAACTGAGCGTTATAACAATAATGTAGATTCTTCATTCTAGTCTTTAAAAACGTAATAGAGGGATGTATTAAGTTGAGATGATATTCAATTAAATAAACAAAACAAAACGTTATATTAATTTCATTTGTAAGCGATTTTTAATATAATTAGGAAAATACAAGTTCTTGTTTTGTTTTATAAAACACTAGTCATTCCAAGAGTTGAAACATTCAAAAACAAATTTTCTCTTTAAACAGATTAGTTTCTAACAGTCAAAACACTTTAGGGATCAGTTCAACTGGCGTTCAGTCACACTTTGGTTTCCCACGATCTCCACTCGACCTGAATGGCAAGTTAATGTAAGTCTTCCAACTCTTCACGAGATTGGAAAAGCTATAGGAAATCTGAAGCGAGGGAGAACATCAGGCCCTGACAGGTTTACCCCTGAGAGGTTTTTTTAGGGTGGCGGTCCAGTGTTAGCAGCGACATTGACTGAGGTGAGGTCTTAGGTAGAATCTAAAAATCACCATTGTATACTTTTGAAATTAGCTTTCAGTCAATAATTATTTCATTTTATAAATAACTACTGTCATTAATGAGAGACTTTCTCTTTCCAATTCATTTGCAAACTTTATCATTTAAATCAATTTACTGATTTGTAGGTTTGATAACCAAGATTTGACTTGATCATTTCGAATAAATTGAGGATTGGATAGATTGTTGTAAATAAAATATTTGTAAATTAGATTTTCTGACGTTTCGTAACTCGGTGTAGGCTACTTCTTCAGAGTAAATAAGTGACCAAATCAAAATTATTCTAAATTCAAATAGTTCAAAGGAACAAAGCAAGAATATTAAGTATGATCGATAAAAAGGCAAGTCTGAACAAATCAATGTCGTATCATGTTTTTCCGATTACAAAGAAAGGAGAGTAGCTGAAACGTTCCACATAATGTTTAATCCTACTACTCTTAATAGAGAAGTATGCCTTACTATACATCCTAATTAGACTATCTATCCTAGCCACCTAGTCTGTTATTATTCACAATTCACACAATTGTCGTACATACAAATTAAAGTCTATCCTTTCTCACCATGGTGGTCACACATTTTTCATCCCCGACCTTGCACACATACACACACACAAATTTACATACATGTTGCTTATAACCCACCTTGAACGAAGTGACATGACATTGACTTGTTCAGACTTGTTTTTTTAATGATCACAGATAATATTCATGCTTTCGTCCTCTGTACTATTTGAACTCGGATTAATTATGATTTGGTTCTTTGTTCTCTGGAGAAGTGACGTATACTGAGTCACGAAACTTCAAAAAATCTAATTTTTCTACTCATTATGATATGACAAACATATTAATTCATTTACAACTTAAAGATTGTTCGAAGGAAAACAGTTGACAACAATTCTTCATCAGGAATTGTTTTTCTTAAACGATTGTATTTGACATTTCAAATGAACATTTGTATCTTAAAAATTTTGTCAATCAATGATACCTTGATAATATTATTTTTTTATCAGTATAGGGTTGTGAAGATGATTAAGTTTTTGATTAAGATCTAGAACTGGAAGCACTGGACGGCCGTTTCGTATTATTGTTGAACTCCTCAGCAGTGATTATCCACGGTGTCGCTCGCGGGATTTGAACTCAGAGCCTCCAGTCTTGCGCGCGAACACTTAAATTCCGGACCACTGAGTCGGAATCCAACGGTGTTAATGTCTAACCTCAACCAATTCATGAAATTGCTCGACCATCTTCCACTGTATTGAGGTAAATACTTGTCTCCACCCGACATGGATCAGCTCCACTGGTCACGGCTTCTCACTAGAACTCCATGAGTCCCCTCACGAAGCTAGTCATTAGTGAGCACATGCTAATTACTAGTATAGGAGTTGTGGAGATTATCAAGTTTTTGATTGAGATCATGAACTGATTGATGTTAGACCACCATTGATACCTGGAAGCAATGGACGGCCGTTGAGGTTAGACATTAACACCGTTGGATACCGACTCACCGGTCTGGAGGTCAAGTGTTCGCGCGCAAGACTGAGGGCTTTGGGTTCGAATCTCGCAAACAGAATCGTGGATTCGCACTACGGAGTAGTCCCACAGTAGGGCGAAACGGTCATCTAGTGTTTCCAGGTTTTCAATGATGATCTCATTTTGACTGGTTCATAATTTTTCATAAAAACGTTCCGACAATTATCTTGTTTATTATGTATTATTCTTCATGAATAAAGATTTCTAAATGTCCTATGATATAGACTAGTTTTTTTGTATATGAAGTTGATGAACAAACTATTGTTTGTTAGTAAGAGGCATGTTTAATTAAAATGAATTATAAATTAGCTTTATCTGGCAAATTATGAGTTTAATAGCCTTTATTTATCAACAAAATGCTTTTAGGATCTAATTGTTAAAAATTTATTAAAATCAAGGTTTGTTATGTTGAGAACGTTAGATCCCCAGACCTCACTTGGAAAGGATCCTAATTCTGTAATTTTATTCTGAAAATTTGAATGTTATATTTTCGCGCCAAGAGACACTTAGCTGACCAACAGCTTACATTTCCCACTCTCAACTCCCTGACTGTAATTGGTTGACGGAATTTTTTAGTATGCTATTTTGTGGCTCTCCCAAGGGCGTTCTTATCATTGTATAAATAAGTTTGATTTGTGTGCTTAGTGACCTCGTATTTTCTGGGTGCTTGTAGAATACATTCTGTACGCCTCATCAAAACTTCTTGATCTATTTAGTAGAGCTGGGGACAACGGATAACAATAGTCTATCGTATCACTGTATCTTTGACTTTCGTTCCGTTTACCGAGTAAGGTGAACTCGTAATAGCATTCAGGCATATTATATTAAGTCAATTATAGTAACACTATAAATATTGATGTGCTCAATATTTTCAAAAATTGTTAAACATTATTAATTATATTTTTTAGGTTGAATATCTCTTCACTGACAAAACTGGTACATTAACAGAAAATTCAATGCAATTTCGTCGATTAGCTACATCTATGGGTGTTTTTCACTTTGAAAATAACGGTTTATTTCGTTATACAGATTCACCCTCGAGTATATATGGTACTGATATAGAAGCTTTTAGAAGTCCAGTTAATCAAGAGAATCAAGAAGAATTAGATGAATTATCAGAAGCTGTACATTTAAAAACAATAACTGACTCCTCTAGTCAATCACCTACAGTAAATAGTGTACAAACATTATTACTTTTACTTTCATTATGTCATACTGTACGAGTTGAAAGAAATATACCAATGGATTTATTTTCAAAGAAAGAATTCAATAATTTAGATAATGATAAAACACCACGTCGTAGTAGTAGTGCACTGAGACGAGCATCAGCAGCGCATGCAGCAAGTATAGCATTTCGTGCATCTAGAAGAGGACGTAAAGTGAAGACACAAGATTATGAATATCAAGTATGTAGGTTTTATAATATTTTTTTAAAAGTAGATTTATGAATATAAAAACCTGATAACCTTTAACTCTGAGAAAGTAGTTTGTTTTTTTTAAATTCCGATAAGTTTTATCAGGGGTCAGAGTGATAACATTCTTGTTAACAACATAGAAATTGTGTTTGTTTAATGTAAGAGATCTTAAATCAATATACATTAATTTCATTAAAGTATACAGTTATAATTTTATATTGGGTCAATTATTTGAATCACCACATTCCTAGTTAGATGGATTGAAATGAGTTAACTTTACAAATGATAGAAAACTACATTCATTCGGTTGTAGTCATTTAACACAATCATTGATTTCTTATGAATATCTTTTATTATTCATTTCTACTTCATAATCGTAATCAATGGTTGGAGACTCTTAGTGACCATGGCTCAGAATCGATCACAATGGCGTCGATGTATACACTCTCTATTTTCCCTTAAACTAAGAGATTAAAATCGTTTCATATCTTTCCCTATTGCAATCTTTCTTTTATATATTATCACCTCTGAATTAACTACTTTTGTCAATCCGGTGTCCATCTTATTGTGTTAATGATGTATGGCAACTTGGACCGATGCATATATGTGCCTGGTCGTACGTTGTAGCTGACTGACTGACTGACTTCATAATTATATGTCTTAAATAAAATTTTATGGAAGTCAAACAATCATTAAAATTTTGATCAATATGGGGATTTGTGGAGATTGTAGTATTTTCAAAATTAAATTCTTGAGTCGATCTATGCTAGACTATTATTGAAAACTTGAAAGTACTGGATAGACGATTCGTTTTATTATTGGGCACCTCAGTAGTATGTGGTCACGATCTCGAACGCGGGACTCTAACTTAAAACCTTTGGTTTCACACACAAATACTCAACATCTCAATCACTGAGCAGGTATTCAAATAGTGTTAATATCTAACTTCAACTGATCCATAATCTTGCTCAACCCTTCATCCATTGTCTAATGTGGATAACTATCTTACACTCGACATGGATTGGACTCCACTGGTCATGGTTTCTCACCAGAACTCCATCTATATTTATCAAGTACATGAGTTAACAAAGATGGATAGAACTTCGAACTTCAATTGTATTCATTCGTATTTATAATTTTTCGAGAAATATGAGTTCACAGGATGGATAGAAGAGATTGAATTATAAAATGATCCGAATTTTTTAAATATCTCAAGGTAGTTGTTTAATGATCAAGATATTAGAGAATAGTTTGAGGATGAAAGTAATTTATAGATCAGAAATATGGAAGATAATTATCCACTCGACAGACATGAAGGAAAATTGAAACCATTAAGATTATGATAATAATAGAATAGTAATGGTTAGAAGATAATAATAACGGATTAGGGTTTCTAAAGTACAAAGACCAAGCATGACCGAAATATACTGGAAGGATTTTTTGCGTGCAGGTTTCAGGCTTGAATTTGGTGGATCATCAACGCCTTAACATGTGAATGAGTTTTTGATTCGACTTCCCTTAGCTGCCTATTTATTTAATACATTATCAGACTTTTTAATTGTATATCATTTATTGATTAATTCTTTATTATGAAATTGACTAATTTTCTAGAGAACAATAATATACTGCCATATGTCATATGTTACTTATTTACTTCCTTACGCCTGTTACTCACAAGGTAGTATAGGCCGCCAAACAGCATTCTCCAACTCACTCTGTCCTACTCCTTCCTTTGCAGTTCTATCCAATTGTTTTTCATTCTTATTATGTCTGTCTCCATTTCTCAAAGTAATTTGTTCTTTGGTCTTACTCTTCTCCTCTGTCCTTGAGGATTCCAAGTGAGGGCTTGCCCTGTGACGCACTTGGGTGCTTTCTTCAGTGTGTATCCTGTCCACTTCCAGCACTTCTTCCTAATTTCTTTCTCCATTGAAATCTGGTTTGTTCACTCCCACAGTAGGTTGTTGCTGATAGTGTTTAACCAACGGATCCATAGTATTTTGCGTAGGCAACTATTACCTAGAAGTGTTGGTTAGACTACATTAAAATTTAAGTATTTACTAAAGAGTAAATCATATAAACAAATAGTTTGTAAATTCTCATTCTCACTAGTAATTTATTCAATACCACCACCACCAACAACAAAAGATGGTCGTTTAATATGGTTTCTTTACGTGTTAATTCAAAACAATTAGCTTATGTTCTATGAAGGAAATCATAAGTATTTATGTCCTATAATGTTAACATTTTTAACTACAAAAGAATATATTAACTATGATTTCTGAGATGGTGGAGAAGATTTGTAGCTCAGGTGAATGATTTTGGTGGAGTTTTGTCCTCTAAACTGGATGGTTATGGAGAAAATATAGTTGTTCTCGAGTGGAAGCCTGCCTTTTGGCAAAATTCTCCCATTTTCGAACAACGACCAAACCATCCAGCTCAGAGAACAAAACTCCACCAAAAACTATGATTCCTATTATATAAATGAATATCAATTGAACATTTTATTAAAGCTATAGTGAAATAAACACTTTTGAGTTGATATTAAAGTAATTTGATTAGTTTATTTTTGTGTTTGGTTGCTTAAATCTTCTCATTAATGTTTAAAATTGCGGATTGCCTCGTTACTGTTTGAATTAAGGAGCTCTTTGTGGGTGACATAATGAAGCTTGAAGCAAATATCCTTGAGTTTGAGTCCTGGAGAGTGGGCATCAACTCTAGAATACAAGTCTCAAATAATATGAAATGCTTGTCTTTGATTTCCACTACTAGCCATTATCATCCATCTTTGCTTATATTCATTTCATTCGCTTGTAACAGATATTTGAAATTGACCATATTGAGAATGTAAAACCGTTATACACATTGATTAAATGAAATAACTGCTGAAATAATATTATAGATTATTTAAAGTTAAGAATGATGACAACTATCTTGGTATTAAAAGATTACTTAGTATATTTTAAGTCATGAGTTCTTAAGTTCCATTGGCTTATGATTGACATAGCTGTTTAATATGAATAAGGTTTAAACTTGTACACAGAACAGTTTAACTATCTATATCTTTCTAATAGTTCTCATTATATAAATGTATTTCCATGATGTAAACCATGTAAACCAAACTCTACAGAAATCTTTCTTTTTTCTAATTCATAGAATATACATATATCATAAATCACTGATAAAGAGAATAATTGGTACAATCAATAAGGTATACTACATTCAATATAGGTTAGATATACTCAAATTTAAGTGACTCTTTATTGAAATCATACTACTTAATTTAACTTGATTAGTACTAAATTACGAATTATATTAAATCAATCAAAGCGATTTGGGTCAATAATCATAATGAAATAGAATACATCACCGTATATAATAGGTAAAATTACAAGTTGATAGTAAGAAGACAGATGTACTGATAGTAGGTAAGAATAATAAAATACGATAACAAAAGTCTTGTCAATAGTTCAACATTGTGGTTGATAATATATTCAAGAATACGTTCTCTGTTTCTGTGATAACATGAGAAACGACAGAGTTTAAACTTCGTACATAACTATCGCCCATAATTTGAAGACAATGTGCTCTGTCGACAAGTACTGACATTTTATATCAGTTTTAAGAAATAACTGACCAATTATAACGAACTTTAAACTAGTCATTTATTTGATATCATGAACTGATTCATGTTAGACCACCACTGGAAACCTGGAAGCACTGGACGGCCGTTTCGTCCTATTGTGGGACTTCTCAGCAGTGCGCATCCACGATCCCGCCCCCCGGCGAGATTCGAACCCAGGGCCTCCGGTCTCGCGCGCGAACGCTTAACCTACTGGATCACTTCCAGGTTTTCAATGGTGGTCTAACATCAATCAGTTCATGATCTCAATCAAAAACTTAACAATCACCACAACCCCTAAACTGATAACTAGTCATTTAATTGGACGAAACGGAATGAAAAATATTGGAAAATTGTCCGGTCGTTTAATGATATTCAAACATTGGGAATAGAAGGTCAAACATGAGTAAATAAACTTAGAATAATCATCATAAAACATTAAAACCATTACTCAATAAGAAGTGTATAAATAATTAGATAGTGAATAATACAAACGGAAAGAGGCAGAATAGTACAAACAAATGTCGGATATTCACTTGGTATTGCTTTTTACTTGAATCCTCCCGTTGATGTTTGACACTACAATTGATCAGTCTCATATTGGCATATGTGTATCTTGTGCATCTTGCTTCAATATAGCCTTAAGTCATAAGCTTTTTATCTGATATGAAAATAATACTAGCGCAATGATACATTCCATTTCATTATGATTATTGACTCAAATAGCTTTGATTAGTTTAACATAATTCGTATGAATATTCATGTATATTAAAGTAAAGCCTGATGATCATCTAAGTGAACACAATAGTGTTCGATTACATGTCTTGTTGTTCTATATTTTATACATCAAAACAAAGAAGAAAACAAAACGAAAACAAACAAAAAAATAAAAAAAATAATAATAAACATTCATTAGTAAGTAAAAACTGTTGTCAACATTTGAAAAGTTAGTAACATCATTGACATATTAAATGGTTAATAAACTACAAAACAATAAACTAATACAAATGATAAATATTTACATTGTAAAATGTTCTCTTTGTTATTATATTAAATATTGTAAACAATTCATTTGAATTATAATAGTGATCTATCTAGAGTTCTAATGAGAAGCAGTAATTAATGGAGTTCAATCGGTTCTGTTGTGAGATATTAACTCACTGCAAGTTGTTGCTTCAAGACTGGTCTGCGTCAACACCTGAACTAAGGATAGAGAGTGAAGTAGTCAGACGCGTTGACAACTTCAGTTATCTTAAAAGTCTGATCAGCCCTAATGAATTGGTGTCTGACGAAATCTCAGCACGGATTCGAATAGCTCGTTTGGCTTTTGCCAACTTGCGTCACCTATGGCGAAGGCGAAATATCCGCCTATCAATAAAAGGACGAGTATACTGCGCGGCAATCCGTTCTGTTTTAATTTACGGCAGCGAAACATGGCCATTAAGAGTAGAAGATACTCGTAAGCTACTAGTATTTGACCACAGATCCCTTAGAAATATTGCTGGCGACTGCTGGGATCACCGGGTGAGTAATAGTGAATTTAGACGCAGGGTATTAAGGAATGATGGTAAATCAGTTGATGAGGTTGTGAATCCTCATCAACTGAGATGGTTGGGCCACGTGTTACGTATGCCTGAACACCGATTACCACAACGTGCAATGCTAACGGGTGTTAGAGATGGTTGGAAGAGAACTAGGGGCAGCCAAACCAAAACGTGGCATCAGTGCTTGAAGTCACTAACCTCTAGTCTGAGCCATGTTGGTAGATGAAGACTACTTGGTTGGGGTCCGCGTGACTTTCGTAACCAATGGTTGGAGACTCTTTGTGACATGGCTCAGAATCGATCACAATGGCGTAGGTGTATACACTCTCTGTCTTCCCTTAAACTAAGAGATTAAAATCGCCTCATATCTTTCTTTCTACGAAGTTATTCTTTCTTCCTGTACTATATCCTTATATGCAATCTTTCGTTTGTGTATTACCACCTCTGAAGTAACTACTTCTATGAATTTGGTGTTCATCTTGTTGTGTTGATGAGGTATGGCAACTTGGACCGATGCATATATGTTCCTGGTCGTAATTTGTAGCTGACTGACTGACTAACTCACTGATGACAATGATGAATATGCGACTCAATTTCGTGGATTAGTAGGAGTTAGACATTAACACCATTGGATGCCGGCCGACTCAGTGGTCTAATGGTTAAGCGTTCGCGTGTGAGACTGATAGGTCCTGGGTTCGAATCTCGGGAGGCGGGAACGTGGATACGTACTTCTGAAGAGTCCCGTGCTAAGACGGAACGGCTATCCAGTGCTTTCAGGTTTCCCATGGTGGTCTAGCTTCAATTAACTCATGAATTCAACAATTAAATGACTTTAATATCTACGAAATCCCTCTCTGATTATAATTTTCAATTTGTAGCAATTTAAAATGCTTATACTCACTATCATGAACAATTTTAACTGCATTTTTTCTTTACAAAGAAAGGTGTATATATCTCGAATGGTTGAATCTATGAGTTAATCCAACCTAGATCATCAATGAAAACCTGGAAGCACTGAACGGATGTCTTGTTCTAGTATCGGACTCAACATCAGTGCAAATCTACGATCCCACGTGAGGGATTCGAACTCAAAACTTTCGGTTTCAAACGCTAACGCTTAATCTCTCAACCACTGAACAATCATTCAATAGTGTTAATGTTTAACTTCAATGGATCCATATATTTCTGTAAAATCTCAGATCGTTTTAGATCTCAGAGCAGAATTAAAGTAACTGATTCAATAATAATAATAGTAAGGATAGTATTTGAAAGCTTGTTTGCAATTTTCAATCTCATTTATGTTTATGGAATGAAAATGTTTCAACTATTCAAAATCTAATTTTTTTCTTCTTAAATATTCATTCTAATCAATTCTAGATTATCAATACGGTATATGAAACATAGATGAAGTATTCATTCATTATATGATAGGCTATTATTCTTTAAAGAAATGAGTTACCTTGAATTGTTAAAAATCTAAAATCTGATATCCTACCCATTGTAAGATTACATATATATATTACTATTTTATTATTATAAATAAGAAACGGCGGCAATTTGGAAGACTCTCCTGGTATCCCACATTGTACGAGCATTTCATGTACCTAAATAAATGGTTGTTCTGGTTATCAGAAAGGGCATCAGGCTCGTGACTTCCGAAGATATTCGGTTTTCACCATGAGGTGTCATAACTCTTCTAAATGAAGACCTTCTGTGTCCCAGGGCAGAATATAAGTGGTTTGAATAATTTTTTCTGGTTAGCGTTTTCCTACCGAGTTAGTTTTCTACGGGATAGAGTCGCTAACCCTATGCTCAACCCTCCTCCTTTACCCGGGCTTGGGACCGGCAATAGCCACAGAGGGACTCCAGGCAGATTTTGTTACTGTAGAAGAAACATCATTGAAATGAAAAGATACAGTTTAAAGTATATATGTACTTTTTAACTCGATTATATTTAAAACTGTCCTCTCTTTTTCTTATTGTAACCATACCGTTTAATATAATAATGAAAGTCAAGAATTTTAGAAGTATCACATTTTCTTTTTGTTTTTCAAATGATTAGTTGAAAAATAACAAAGTATATCAGTTTGAAAATGATTAAACTACTGAAAACATAAAGAATCTGATAAATCAAACTACATAGATCATTACATCCTGTTATGATTGTAACTATTTATATTTATTTATTTTAAAACATAGATATTGGTACAAGGAGGCACCAAATACATATGTGCCACACAAATCTCATTTGATATGTGTGAGGGCTGTGATACTGCCCGGGTGCCCAAACCGAAGCAGGTAGTTTTCTTAGGGGGCCACTCCCTGAGCCTTCAAACTGAAGGTCTGATCCACAAGGCAGTGGAGCATCATAAGGAGATGCAGTCCGATGGAAGCCGGTGATCAACAATTGGTTCATACGCCATTTGTTCACGCAGGATACTAGAGCCAATGTGCACCATTGGTTTGGAATCCGGTTAAAGCACTGGACATTCGCTTTTCATCCTCTCGATTTCGTAAACAGCACCCGTAGTGCGAGAAGGTAGTGAGTAGAACTTCACTGGCAGAGGCTGTATACGCGTTGCTATGTGAGAGCATTTGGAGAGGGAGAGCTGACTCACCCCACTCTCGGCCGTACCAGGGCATTTGGGGGCATGAATGTAACTAATGATTAACAATCTATGTCCCATTGTGTTTTACGGCAATATCTGAATTCAATGTTTGTTTCCACTAAATAATTCATCCAGTTTTATGGTTTTGTTAGTTGACAAAAGTAAATTAATATATCCGGATTCCTAAATATATCAAAATTTTAGTCTTCATCATTTGTACATACTTGCACATTTATAGTTGTAATCAAAATACTTTATATTTTGTAATGAATTTTCTCATTACAAATCACTATTCACATTAACAGTTGCTGATACATTAGTAAAGTTTAGACATGTCTGATATAATGGTATATATAAATTACGGTATATTATTTTCCTAATTTAAATCAAGAACTGGTCTGAGCTAGACAAATAGTGAAAACCAGGAAGTATTGTATAGCTGTTTCGTCCCCTAATAGGATTCCTCAGCAATACCCATCCATGGCAACACCTGGGATTAAATTACATGACTTTCTGAGTCAATTATGTAAATTTAAACTACTGAGTTACTATTCAGTGGTTTATATTTCTTATTTCATTCTATTTACTATATTGCGAAACCACCATTTAAAGCTTCTTCAACCTCAATATGGTTGGAGACCATTAATTATAGTTTCTTACTAGAATGTCCATAAAATGTTTGCTGTTTTGAATTTATTCTCTGTAACTGTTATTGGATTAACATTTTTTGTGCGTTATTTTTTTTAATGGAATCAATGAAATCGCCAAAAGCTAATTATATTTCTTGATACTACTTGTTGTGACTTTATGTCCGGCTTTTTATCATGTGATCTATTCATCAATCAAAATACGACTTTTACAATCTTAGCACTGTGCCAAACCAGTGACGTTCGGCCGGTATGAGCAGCCTAGCGTCCTTATTGGTCCTATGTCCGCCTAGCTTGTCCACTTGAGTTCAGAACAACAATACCAGCTTCCACTATGCGAATCGAATCGAATAATTTATTTCAGACATACTGGGTTTACATATCAACCAGACAGACCGCAACGCACCATAAAATATGAAATAATATTTGCACACAATAAAGCCGAAAAGCGGCTGTGAACATGGGAGTCAGTAGTCAATAAACTGAGCATGCAGGTACATCCAGCTGACGAGTCCCAAATAGGACGAAACGCGCGTCCTGGATTCCACTACTAGCCACTATCCATGTTTGCTTAAAAAGCTTGTGACTTAAGGCTATATTGAGGCAATCCGCACAGGATGCATATATGCCAACATGAAACTGATCAATTGCAATCCTAAATAACAATTGGAAGATACAAGTAAAACAACACTAAGGGAATTTAGTAGGAGACGTACTATTTAGTTCATTTTCGTTCTGTATACTGATATCATTCAATAAAGAGGTTGTGCAAATTTCTTTAAAATATAAAAATCCGAACTCTTGTTACAGAAATATCGGAATCATTATTTGAGTGACAGATTCCTTATGATTGTTCAACTTAAGTAGAGTTTACAAATTATGAATGATTTCAACCAGTTGACCATTATGAGGCGATAACTGAATGTCCTGAGTTATTTAAGTTTGAAAATGTAAACTAGTGATTTTTTCTGTTCAAAAGTTTAAAGATACCTCTTTCTTACTTCTTGAACTGAAGATCTTGAATGAGATCACATGTGTAGCCTTGCTAACATATATTAGAATAGACGACAAATAGGGTAGATTTTTCAATGTTCCTAAATTATCGATTGTCATCTAGATAAGACCAATCTGATACTTAATTGTTCAGGTCTAAATTTCATGTGTTTTCTCATAGTGATATCATATTCATTTAATGAGTTAAGTAGTAATTATAATCTTCATAGAAAAGATTACTGATCAGTTCATTTCAAGTTGATATTGAGAATTCAATTACAAATTTTGGTTTACTAATCCAGATCAAATAATTGATCTCTTTCTAGTTACCTTATTAACTACCATAAGACAATATTAAATATTTATACGAATTTATATGGTTTATAAGAAGAAATTGAAATCATTAACATAATCTCTTTGGTATCATTTTAAACACAAACTGTCCAGTTCGATACAATGTAAATATTCATAAAAGTTATGAATAATGTTTTAACAAACAAAATCATCCATTGATTGATTTTGATCATAGGTGTCTTCGAAACATTGCTCGTATATCCTGGGACCACTGAGTTACTAATGCAGTTGTTAGGAAACGGGTACTAGGTAAGGATGGCAAATCGATTGATGAAGTAGTGAAAATTCATCATTTGAGATGGCTTGGACACGTGTTACGTATGCCCAACCACCGACTGCCCCAACGTGCGATGTTCAGTGGTATAGAAGTAGGTTGGAGGAAAGCTAGGCACCACCAGAACAAAATATGGCACAAATCCATAAAGTCATTGACAAGTGGATTGAGTCATGTTAGTAGGTGTAGACTACCGGGTTGAGGACCGCAAGATGATAGCAACTGATGGTTAGAGACCTTGAATGACATGACTCAAAATCGTTTACAATGGTGCATGTGTATCCACTCTTTGTGTTCACCCGAATTTGAATCTTATGAATTCTTCATGTCCCTTCTTTTTTCTCTTTCCCAATTTATTTCATTGGATTATACTCCTTGAATAGCATCTTCAAACTGTAATGTTTTCTATTAGTGCTTATACTCATACTACCTCTACCACTATGGGATTTGAATGGACAAGTGCATCTCTGTGCTAATATGGTGTGGCAACTCGAACTGATGTAAGTACATACGAAGTTCTACTTTGTTACTGACTGACTGGTTACATGAAGTTTATTTTTGCTCTGAACTGTTGTGACTAGTTTTAACAAAAAAATTATCAGTTTTCTAAGAGTAATACATTAATATGATTTATAAATATCCGATTGATTGAATCAATTGTACTAATAAGTAGGGACTATAAAGAAACAGATTAAACGAAAGTTGTACTGAGAATGCTCTGGTACGACCGAGGGTAGGGAGTGTCCACTCTCCTACTCAAAATGCTCTCACATGATCTCGCGTATACGGCCACTGCCAGGGAAGCGATACTCATCGCCTTCTCGTGGCGGGGATGTTGTCTACGAAATTAAGAGGAAGAAAAGCGAATGTCCAGGTTGTTGGATATGGAGGATCTACTTAGGAGAGTTGGAAAACCCTAATTCCAAACCAATGGTGTACATGGGCTCCAGGATCCTGAGAAAACAAATGGCTAATTATTCTGCTGTCGATCACCGACTACCATGAGACTTCATCTCTTAACGTCGCTTCACTGACTTTTGGATCAGACCTCAAGAAGTGGCCTCCTTAGTAAACCACCTGCCTCAGTTTAGGTACCCAGGCAATATTCCAGCCCTCACAAAAATTGAGTGACGAAGTGTGGCGCATATGTATTTGGTGCCTTCTTGTGCCAATGTTTATGTGTTTAAATAAATCAGTAGTTTCAGTAAACAAAGTAAATTTCGGATTAATTTATAACTGATCTAACACCCTGTATATATAAATATGTCAAACTAATGCAAATATTATTGTACAGCTGTGTAAATGATGACTTCAAAAGAAAAACCCATCATTGTACAGTTTAATTGTTTCAATTGACAACGCGATAGGTATCATAAGTTTTATCTGTTGTTATGTACAGTTTTTTTCTTCATATATTTAAAATACCGTCTTTTATTTCTTATTTACTTTGTTTTATACACTGTAATCTTTCTGTTTTTAGTTATATGTCTTTCATAGTCAAAGTTAAAATTGCAATCTTCTAAGTCCTTACTTATTCCACAGGTTGAAGTCATGAGTCGATTGAAGCTAGACCACTATGGAAAACCTGGAAGCACTGGACAGCTGGCCGTCTCGTCCTAGTATGGGACTCCTCAGCAGCGCGCATCCACGATCCCGCACCACGCGGGGCTCGAACCCAGGACCTAATGGCTTCGCGCGCGAGCACTTAACCACTAGACCACTGAGCAGGCTGGCATCCAACGGTGTTAATGTCTAACTTCAACCAATCCACGAAGTTGCGCCACTGTACACCATTGTCTTCAGTGAGTTACTATCTCACAACAGACCTGGTTGAACTCCACTGGTAACGGCTTCTCACTAGAACTTCAGGAGTTTTTCTTGCAGTCACTAGTGAGCAAATGATTATTATCAGAATGGGTTTTATGGAGAGTTTTAGAAATTTCACAGGTTGAAATCATGAGTCGATTGAAGCTAGACCACCATGGAAAACCTGGAAAACCTTACTTATTTCTTGATAAAGTTTCTTTATAAAAAGGGTTATTAAAGTTTTTCAACGTGTATGTATGTTTAAACTTGGATTTTCATACTCTACTATTGATATGAAGTGATTTTATTAAATCTAAAACAAAAATGTGATTGATTAGAGCTTCTATACAATTTTTTTTAGACTGATAAGTCCCTGGTTCGAATTTTGCGAGGCCATTTCGTGAATATGCGATGCTGAGGAGTCCAATAATAGGACGAAACGGCTGTCCAGTGTTTCCAGGTTTCCCATGATAATTTAGCTTCAATTGACTCATAATCTCAACTATTGAAATTACTACAATCTCCACAAAACCACCTACTGATACTAATTTCTTAGAAGTTTGAAAATTTATTATTACTTATTACTGAGATACTCTTCACTATAAGAGGCTTAAGCATGTTCCCGACAATTGTTTTTCTTATAGGATCGATAAACTATGGTTGCCAATGGAATCCAAGTCATCTAACAGTTCCCATTTGAGACACTTTAGTTGGATATTTCTATATCTCATTGTCAATTCGCTATCTACTGAACTAATGAGTCCAGATAGTCAGTGACTTATTTGAGCTTGCATAAATATGACTAAGTAAAAACGGCAAGACTATAATTTATGGACGACCTTTGAACGAAGCTTAGATGACCTTGAAAAATATTAGCCAATTAGAGGACACTTAGCATAGAGTAAAAATAAATTGCACAAAACCATAGACTTAAAGTGGATACACTTCTTTTACATGGTTTAAAAACTTGTCAAGGTTAGAAAGAGGTTCGAAGGTTCTAAAATCATAATACATACATAAGAGGAAGTCAACCATATGACTCCATAATAATCAGCCTCTGGA
The DNA here is from genome assembly GCF_000699445.3 of Schistosoma haematobium. Classification (NCBI taxonomy): domain Eukaryota; kingdom Metazoa; phylum Platyhelminthes; class Trematoda; order Strigeidida; family Schistosomatidae; genus Schistosoma; species Schistosoma haematobium. Next base: position 78,149,971 of record NC_067195.1, read on the forward strand.
GACATGATAATGTCGCATAAACTCAGCCTTGACCACATAACTTCAGTGTTGTTAGTTTGTACTCCGTAGTTGGGTTCACAAAATGGCGCTTGTGAATAATGACATGGTACACATAAGCAAGTCTATGTAGGCACCTGTACGCTCTACAATTATCTGTTTATATTGTAGTGCCCGGTTGTACATATCTCCGTATAATCGGTATTACCGTTGTTGCCTGTCAGTTTCTAATCCGTTGGAAGTGTCGTATATTTCAAGGACCTGTAGGGTATATTTACGGAAGTGCTACTTACCCAGTCTTTTTTAACACTACTTCCTCTATTGAATTTTCGTTTTCTGACTACTGTCTCATCATTGATTCTCCAAACTCCTCCCAAACGACTTGTCTAAGCTTGTCATTTTTATTGCACATATATCTCGACAATACTCGTACCATTGAACTGCTGAATCTTTGGTAACACCTGCAAAGGTTGCAGCCAATGTCACTGGTACTTTTATGATCCAATTCGCAACAATTATCATGATTTAGCATAGTCTCAATCTGGATCGAGGTAAAAAAATGAGTTCCTGTTCTAGAAGACTTCTTCCTTCAATATAAATAACACTGAAATACAACATTACGGCAGTTTACATATGGTACAGCAGTCATTTGATTACCGCAATCATAAATAAATGAAATCCTTAGTAATTTCATATATTGTAGCCTCTTAATTATCATGTCTTCTCTAAAATCCTCTGTAAACCGGTTGTACGTGAGTATTAGATACTGAAATTGGCACCATGACCTTAAAATCCTTTAAACGTTTATAATTAGCTCACCCATAAATTATAATCTTGCCCAGAATACTTCGAATTTAATTTTTTAATATTAATAATATATATTACACAGATTTTAAAAAAAATATTTCTTACATATAATAATTATTGTTAGGACTTGTGAACCTGTGTGCCCTGTATATTGGATAACGCAACGATACCGCCAATCAGAGAGCAGCGAATTATCAGTCGAACCAGTGACGCATAAAACACGTGCAAGCAGCCTAGAGTCCTGATTGGTCTCGCTTCTTGTCTAGCCCAGCCGCTTAAGTTCAGAAGACCAACCTCACCCTCTGCAATATGAATCATGTATTTCAAACATTCTCGGTTTATATATCAATCAAGTAGACCACATCGTACCATAAAATAACATTTGTACAAGAATTAGTCAAATGTGGGTGTGAATGAGGGAGATAGTAATTAACAGACAGGGGATAATTCATGAATGGTAAATCGTATAATAATAGTTCATAGGTCAAAACAAAACTCATAATAAGAGGGACATGAATATGAACAGTTTAGTTGCATAACAATTACACGATAAAAATATACTCATAGTATTGGTCCATAAATGGATCCCAAAAGTTACCATTTATTATTCTTATCAAGATATAACAATTATCAATATGAAATTATATACTGATCATTAAATCATTTTCAGTAGGAAAGTTTTATTCATCACTAAAAAATGTACTTAAAAATAAATTATTTAATTATATCAGAAAGGGTTTGGTGGCGATTGTAATAATTTCAATAGTTGAGATCATGAATCAGTTGAAGTTACTACAATCTCCACAAAACCCCTTTCTGATATTAATCAACATATGCTCACTAGTGACTGGCTTCAAGAGGTATATCATGGAGTTCTAGTGAGAAACAGTGATCAGTCGAGTTCATTCGGGTCTATTGTGAGATAGTAATTTACTGAAGACAATGATGGATGTGTCGCTCAATTTCGTGAATTAGTTGAAGTTAGACATTAACACCGTTGGATGCCTTAATAGTGGTCTGATGGTTAAGCACTCGCGTGCGAGACTGATAGGTCCTGGGTTCGAATTCCGTGAGCAGAATCAGCCATCTAGTGCTTCCAAGTTTTCCATGGTGATCTAGCTTCAATTGACTCATGATTTCAACTATTTAATTATAGTAAGTAAAACGTTTCGTTTGATTAAACCTTTTTCCTTTGATTTCAAAAAAAGTTTTAAATTATAATAAAACATATAAATAATTTGATATCAGATGGGTTTTTTGTGGATATTGTAGTAATTTCAGTGGTTAAGATCATGAGACAGTTGAAGTTAGACATTAACACCGTTGGATACCGGCCGACTCAGTGGTCTAGTGGTTAAGTGCTTGCGCGCGAAACCCGTAGGTCCTGGGTTCGAATCTCACAAGGGGCAAGGTCGCGGATGCGGACTGCTGCAGAGTCCCACAGTAGGACGAAACGGCCGTCCAATGCTTCCGGGTTTCCCATGCAAGTCTGGCTTCAACTGACTCATGATCTTAACCATTGAAATGTAAATAACTATTGTTACTAAGATTGGTTTGACTTTTATCTTATTTTTAAAAAAAAACAGAAAAAATTCTTTTTTTCATTTCCTCATCTTAACTAGACTAAATTTTAATGCACGTTTGGGTGTGAGTGTGAGTGTGCCTGCGCGTGTGTGTATGTATGTAATTACTGAATAATAATGATTAGCCTACATATCGTACATCATATCTACTGAATAAATATCATCAAAATATCTTTCAGAAATTCTTCTTCTTCTTGTTCTTTTTCGATAAACTACCAAACAGTTTGATGAATATTTTCTTCTTTTTCTTTTTCTTTCTTTGACAATGAAGTTAACATGTGATACATTTCTAAAGGTGGATCTGTGTTTGTTTGTTTGGTTGGTTTCTCACTAAAAAAATAGTATTTTAATGTTAAATATAGAAAATGATGAGTATTTCAGTGTAATTATAATCAATCATTTAATAATTGAAATGTAAAACATATTTCAATTTGTATTCATAATGAAAGACAGTTTTTACATAGATGATACTTTGATTTAAAATTCTTTGACAACCCTGATGGAGGAGTATTGTTTTATCGAATTCTATCTTGAACAATCTTTTCCAGTTGTTTCCAATTTCTGTTCATTCCTGTAATGTCTGTGTGTTATTTGATCTTCCATTTTTTTCGTTTCCTTTCAAGATTCTAAATTAAGACTTGTTTCATGATTCAGTTTGATGATTTCCTTATCCATCAACTGTATATGAACTAATAATGTAAAGGATAAGTGTTTTCGCGCAAAACCGAAGGCTCTCATTTCGAATCTCTTGAGAGGGATTGTGAATGTGTGACTACTGAGGAGTTTCACAATCGGACGAGATGACCGTCCATTGCTTTCAGGTTTTCAATAATGGTCTAACATCAATCGGTTCATGATCTCAATGCTAAAAGATTATAAACTCCACAACCCTATATTAAGAAATAGTTAAGACATCTAAATGTATCTACCATGATTTATAGAAAACTGAAATGAGATGAAAATATGTTTTTTTTACAGTTTAGTAATTTTTCTAGAATTTTGTAATTCATATCAACGGATTAATCAAACCATTTTGAAACTTCTGGATTGATAAAGGTCAAAATAATTAGTTCATTACTTTGAAACAAACAAAAAGATATCTGATTATTTACACTCGTTTTTTTAAAATGTAATTCATATCCGGTCTATGGGAACTAACCATTTGAGTTTGTTTTTTCCATGATTAGTAGATTTTAATGTTGAAGGAAGATGAATTAATATTTGAGTATTAGGTGATTGATATTTTACCATGTTAAATGATTGTTATCTACTTAATTGAATACAGTGGTCTTGAGTGCTGTTAGAGGTATGATGGTGGTTATCACTTCCCAGTTGCCTACACTGTGGAAGGGCTGTTCTGGAGGTACCTCAAAACGAAGTTGGATTAGAGGTGTTCTTAGTGACCTGAGAGCGTGACCGCAGTGCCCAAGGGACAACTGCTTGAGGTCGGTCAGGCACGACCTTTTTATGAGTAATTTTTGTGTTAGCTCAGTACTTGTTGAGACCTTACCACCGGAGACGGTTATCCGTGGGATAAGGCGAGGTGTGCATTTTTAGGGTCGACCTTTTCTAACCCCCCCTTGTGGGAAGGCAGCATCGCTGTCATGCTGGTTGTCTGAAGGGAACACCTTACTGCTGTCACACCTCTGAACAGTCAGCAGTATGACTTCGCCTTCGAACCTTGGGTTTGTTGCTTTTAGTCTTACCGCGTGACTATCGTAACCAATGATTGGAGGCTCTTGGTGACATGGCTCAGAATCGATCACAATGGCGTCGGTGTATACACTCTTTGTCTTCCCTTAAACTAAGAGATTAAAATCGCCTCATATCTTTCTTTCTACGAAGTTATTCTTTCTTCCTGTACTATATCCTTATATGTAATCTTTCTTTTATATATAACCGTCACTGAATTAACTACTTTTGTTAATCCGGTGTTCGTATTATTGTGTTGATGAGGTATGGCAACTTGGACCGATGCATATATGTTCCTGGTCGTAATTTGTAGCTGACTGACTGATCTACTTAATTGATTTCTAAGTGATTAATTATTTTAGAAAATGTATCAATCAAACACCGTTAGATGCCGGCCGGCTCAGTGATCTAAAGGTTAAGCATTTGCTCTCGAGACTGATAATTCATGGGTTCAAATCTTGCGAGGTGGGATGCGTGATGAATGCACAGTGTTGAGGAGTCCGATACTAGGATGAAACGACCAGTCAGTGCTTCCAGTTTTTCCATGGCGGTCTATCTTCAATTAACTCCTGAATTCAATTATTAAATATTTTTATTGATTGTTATTTGGACTGAACCTTAAGTTGTTTTTTTTCTAACAGAGCTATATTTCATCAAAACTTTTTTACATGCTATTTTTGTTAGAACTTTGCAACATAACTAGCTGAAACATTCCATCTGCTTAATAAATTGGATATAATATAAAGATTAATTTCGAAATGGATCAATTACATATTATCTACAGCTTGTAACTTTCATGTAAAATTTTAGTGGCTCTAGGTCTGACTCCAATTAGATTGTACGAATGATCGTTATTGAAATAAATATTCTGACTATTCTCGTATATTATTATCGACTTAATCATCGTTAGGTTTATAACGGAAATAAATTAGGCCGATTACAAGAATGGATGTTTGAATACATATATTTTGTACAGTCATTGATCTGGGCAGGCAATCAAAAGGATGTAGCATATAGAAGAGAGTGAAACGAAATGACGAGCAGTAGGGAAGCCGTCTGAATCACCTCCATTTAATCAAATCTTAATCTATATTTATGGTCAGATAAAAATAAGTTACAGATATGTGATGAGTAGGATAAGAGGTGCACCCACGTACGCTCCTATAAAAACAATCAAGGTTGATGAGTGAATAATTAATAAGGTCAGAACGTGACTCAAGAAAAATATGTTAAATAAGCTTAACATAGTAACCAACCGAAACTATAAACTTTCTACTGAATATGGTGCGAAAAATTATCGAATAATAATTTTGCATTCATATATAATAGACTCAATGTTTAGTGAATTATTTGAGTAGGCTGTTAACTATTAAAATCTGAATGAGTCGTTTTATTATTGACATGGTTCTTTTTCGAGTCATTAATTCATGAAGGATGATGTTATGGTTGGTATGAGGATTGTTACAATTAAACGACAACCAATTCAGTCCTTATTGTAACACCAAACCATGATAAAACTGACAGGACAATGAAAAATGCAAATAGACTTAGTTTATTCAAATAAGTCAAATGAAAATTTCATTTTCATTGTGAACTAAGTGAAATACTTCACTTGTATACAGCACATTATCTTAGTTTGTTTGAATGCATTTAACATTATGAATCGTATGGTCAATTCTTTGCTTTCATCCTATCCTATCTATATAATAAACAAAAGTATTGAAATAAAATACGGGTCCCAAGTTTTATTTTATTCGAGAGGTGTCAGTTGGATGTACTACGTATAATTGTTCACACTAAGACTTAAAGCCATTATCTTTCACTTCAAATACATAACGCATTATCCGGTAAGAGTCCAGATGGCTAATAATATATCTAGTGGATATTATGTTCAATCACAACAATAGTCAGTCAGTCAGTAACAACGTAGAACTTCGTACGTACGTACATCAGTTCGAGTTGCCATACCACATTAGCACAGAGATACAGTTGTCGATTCAAATCCCGTAGTGGTAGAGGTAGCAAGAGTATAAGCAGTAATCGGGAAGATTAGGGTTTGGAGATGTTATTTAAAGAGTATAATCCAGTGAAATAAATTTGGAAAGAGGAAAAAAGAAAGGGACATGAAGAATCCAGAAGATTAGTATTTGGGAGAACACAGAGAGTGGATGCACCTGCGCCATTGCAAACGATTTTGAGCCATGTCATTCAGGGTCTCTAACCATCGGTTGCTATCATCTTGCGGTCCCCAACCAGGTAGTCTACACCTACCAACATGACTCAGTCCACTTGTCAGTGACTTCATGGACTTGTGCCATGTTTTGGTTTGGCCGCTCCTAGCTTTCTTCCAACCTACTCCTATACCACTGAACATAACACGTCGAGGCAGTCGGTGGTTGGGCATACGTAACACGTGTCCAGGCCATCTCAAATGATGAATTTTCACTACTTCATCAATCGATTTGCCATCCTTACCTAGTACCCGTTTCCTAACAACTGCATTAGTAACTCAGTGGTCCCAGAATATACGAGCAATGTTTCGAAGACACCTATGATCAAATACTAGTAGCCTACGGATATCCTCTACTCTTGCCGGCCATGTTTCACTGCCATAAAGTAGGACGGGACGAACTGCTGCGCAGTAAACACGTCCTTTGGTTGATAGACGGATATCTCGCCTACGCCATAAATGACGCAAGTTGGCAAAAGCTAGTCGAGCCTTCTGTATCCGCGTTGAGATTTCGTCACACACTAAACCACAAGGGCTGATGAGACTTCCAAGATAAGTGAAGCGGTCGACACACTCAACTACTTCACTCCCTATCACTAGTTCGGGTGTGGATGTAACCCAATCCTGAAGCAACATTTTGCATTTCGAGGGAGAGAATCGCATCCCGATCATGCTTGCATTGTTGCTTACAGTGGTCAGAAGACTCTGCATTTTGTCAGCGTCTTCACCAAATAAAACTATGTCATCTGCATATTCTAAGTCAACAAGTGAACCTCCCGGTAGAAGTTCAACCTCTGGAAATTTAGACGAGGAGAGTGTTATCTCTAAAAGTACGTCGACCACAAAGTTGAACAAGAATGGGGAGAGTGGACAGCCCTGACGAACACCACTTGAGGTAATCAATTCTGATGACAGTTCGCCATAAGCTCTCACTCTACCAGTTGTGTTCGAGTAGAGAGCCTTTATAAGGTTAATGTACTTCTTTGGTACTCCTTTCAGTGACAAACACTGCCATAGAACCTCACGATTAACAGAGTCGAATGCCGCCTTAAGGTCGAGAAATACTACAATTGTGGGGCGTCTGAATGTGTGTCTGTGTTCTAGAACCTGACGTAGTGTGAATATCTGATTTATACAACCACGTCCAGGTCGAAAACCGGCCTGGTTTTCTCTAATCTGCTCTTCACGAGCTTTGATTAGGCGTCGAAGTATTATTGAGGCTAATATTTTAGACACTATATTAGTCAAACTGATTCCTCTGTGATTGTCACAAGAGGACTTTTGTCCTTTCTTATAGACTGGCACAATCAGTGATTGAGACCAGTCAGATGGGATTACGTCCAGTTCCCAAATTCTACCTAAGACCTCGGTTAATCTCATTGCTAATGCTGGACCACCATCCTTAAAAATCTCAGGAGTAAACCTGTCAGGGCCTGCTGCTCTCCCTCGCTTCAGATTTCCTATGGCTTTTTCAACTTCGTAAAGTGACGGAGGACCTACATTAACTTGCCATTCAGGTTGACTAGAGATCGTGGGAAACCGAAGTGTGGCTGAAGGCCAGTTGAACTGATCCCTAAAGTGTTCTGCCCATCGATCCAATCTCCTGGATTGAGAATGAATGATATGTCCATCTTTCTCTGAGATTGTTTCGCTAACGGTCGGGTTCCTAATTCCGGTAAAATCTTTATTGTTAATTAATTCAAAAGTATTGATATAATAAGAGATAAATGGTGGCTAGCAGTTGAGTCCAATACGCGCGTTTTATCCTATTTAGGACTCATCAGCTAGATATACCTGCATCCCAGAGTTAATTTTCACTACAGGACTTGAACCGAGCACCCTTTACTTCAAAAGCCATCACGTTGTTCACTAAGCTACTGAGTCCAGCTAGCCACTAGCTTGTGTAAGAAGGTGAAGTTTTAATTCATTTTTATATTGTTTGTTTGAATCTTCCCATTGATATTTAGGACTGCAATTGATCAATCTCTTATCGGCATATGTGAATCCTGTTCAAGACACTGATCAACTGCAGTCATAAACATCAGTGGAATGATTTAAACAACCAATACAAAAGTGAATTATTGAAATAATCGTTCAAATTACTTTGAAATACTTTCAAACAAAAGGGACAAACATTTTGAAAGTTCCGCATAATATCTGAAATCTTTAAATTTAAGTATATATAGTTCAATAATTATTGCCGAAGTAACCAAACGTGAAAATTAATGAAAAAATTCAATGATATCAGAAGGGGTTTAGTAGTTGAGATCATGAGCCAATTGAAGCTAGACCACTATGAAAAACCTAGAAGCACTGGACGGCCATTTCGTTTTATTGTGAGACTCTTCAGCAGTACACATCCACGATCCTGCCTCCCGAGATTTGAACCAGGGATTTATTAGTCTCTTGTGCGAGCGCTTAACCATTAAACTACTGGGTCGGCATTCAATGGTGTTATTGTCTAACTTCAACTGGTCCACGAAATTAAGTGACATATTCACCATTGTCATCACTGAGTTAATATCTCACAACAGAACCAGTTGAACTCCACAGGCCAGGCAGGATCGTGGATGTGCACTGCGAAAAAGTCACACCGTAGAACGAAACGACCGTTCAATGCTTCCAGGTTTTCTATGGTGGTCTAGCTTCAAATGACTCATTATCTCAACTATTAAAATCCAATAATAATAATAATAATAATAATAATAATAATAATAATAATAATAACATCTGAATATTAAAATTATCAACTTTATTATTGATACATTCACATTCAAATGATTGATTTTCAATACTTTCATAATGTACATCATAAATCAATTATTTAATCATAGAAACCAAATTATTTAATCATCAATTAACCTTATTAATAATCGATTTTTTAAAAATCAGTTTGGAAAAAAAGAAAAGCTTATTATTATTACTATTAGTTTAGTAGGTAAAATCTGTTTCATTATACTATCAATGATAGATATGTATTAATGTATATATATGTACATGAACGTATTCTGATTGTTTCCATGTCATCAAATGTATTTTAATAACTGTCATCAACAAATTGTTTATTCATATCGGATTATAATGAGTAAATTAAAAATGAAATATACAACAAACAAACAAAGAAAATGTTTGAGATCAGTCAGTCTTATATTGATAGATTAAATGTAATTTGTTTAACTTATTGTACTAAGAAGGGTATTATTGATAATAATAATAATAATAATAATAATAATAATAATAATAATAATAATAATAATAATAATAATAATAAAAAATAATAATAATAATAATAATAATAATAATAATAATAATAATAATAATATTAATAATAATACAAATTTGGGTTTCCAACGAAATGCTATATTAATTGAAGGTTGAAAACAGTGATTATTATCAAAATGGGTTTTGTGGAGACTTTAGGAATTTCACTGATTCAAATCATGGGTCGACTGAAGCTAGACCACCATGAAAAACCCGGAAGCACTGGACAGCTGGCCGTTTCGTCCTAGTATGGGACTCCTCAGCGGTGGTCTAGTTGGCTAAGCGCCTGGAGCGAGACTGATAGGTCCTGGGTTCGACTCTCGCGGAGTGCGGGATCGTAGATGCACACTGTTGAGGAGTCCCATACTAGGATGAAACAGCCAGCTGTCCAGTGCTTCCAGGTTTTCCATGGTGGTCTAGCTTCAATTTACTCATGATTTCAATCAGTGGAACAATGATTATTGTATGAAAGTTTCAATAGAATCATTAAACTGTGATAACATAGTGGCAAGTTGGATTATGTGGTTGAAATCAAATCAAATCCGGTATTTTAGGTTTCTTCGTACATATCCTTTTTAAACAACAGTTTATTTTTCTTTGATAACACTCATCCGTATCTAAGTAGTATCTTGTGTAGTAGTAAAAGTAGTAATGTGAATCATTGGGACTCTTAAGTAAGACTTTTTTCTGCCGAATCATCAATCCAATGATTGATTGTAATGCATATTTTCTCATGTAAATGGAAGTTGTTACTGCAGGACTGGCGTGCGTCAACACCTGAACTTCAGATATCTCGTAAGTCTCATGACCTTTAATGGGTTGGTGTCTGATGAAATCTCAGCACAGATTCCGAAAGCTCGTTTGGCTTTTGCCAACTTAGATCACACATGTCTCAATTAAGGGACGAGTATACTGTGTAGCAGTTTGCTCTGTGCTACTTTATGGCTGCAAAACGTAGCGATTAAAAGTATAGGATACTCACAAGCCACTAGTATTTCATCACACATATAATAGAAATATAACTCGCATCTGATGGAATCACTGGACAAATAATAGTGAAGTAAGACTCAGGGTATTAGGGAATGATGGTAAATCAGTTGATGAGGTTGTATATCTATATCGACCAAGATAGTTGGGTCACGTGTTGTGTATGCCTGAACACCGATTACCACGACGCACAATGCTTACTAGTGTTCGCGATGATTGGAAAAAAGTTAGGGACGGCTAAATCAAAACCGGGCATCAGTGCTTGAAGTCACTAACGTCTAGTCTGAACTATGTTGGTAGATCCAGCCTATTTGGTTGGTGTCCGCGCAACTATTATAACCAATGGTTGGATACTCTGAGTGGCATGGCTCAGAATCGATCACAATGTTGTGGGTGTATCCACTCTCTGTCTTCCTTTTATACTGTGAGATTAAAATTACTTTATACCTTTAATTCTACGAGCTGATTCTTCTTGTATTATATCCTTATACGCAATCTTTCTTTTATATATATACCACCACTGAATTAACTACTTTAATGACTCCGATCTTCATCTTGTTGTGCTAATAAGGTATGGCAACTTGGACCGATGCACATATGTATATGTTCCTGGTCCTATGTTGCTGTAGCTGACTGACTGATAATGATTGATTATGTTTAAGATCTAATACTGAGTAGGTTATTTTTGAAATATTATACTTGAAATTTGAAATTTAGAATTAAAATTTCATAGGATTATTATATGTGAAAATTATATTTGAAATATTCTCAGCGATTGAAATTTAAATAATTCCAATGTTTCGTCCAGCTAATTTGTCTGGACTTCTTCAGGGTGATAACCAAAATATAATTTTCACATATAATGACTTCTCTATACTCGGCGCTCAATTACTGTCAAACTATTGGTTTTAATCTTGATGAATATTCGTATAAATTTCATAGGATTAGTTATGATAGATTAAATATTAAGTACCATATAAAGTGTACTTTTAAACGAGACTTAAATTTGTGTCCTCTCTTAAATTTTTGATGATTATCCTTCGAAAATCGATGTCTATCTGACTTAACAAATTATGTGATTCCCTATTGACAGTAACTGATTAGTTGATCAGTTGAGTAGGTAATTACTCAAAATTAGTTTTCTTTTTTTTTTCTTTCGGATTTGTAATAATAGTGTGACATAAAGTCTGTTCTATGGTTATAATCAGACTTTAAAAAATTGGTAAATATTCTTCATAATATTTACTACTTAAATAAGGTTAAGGTCGTTGCCAAAACAATAAAAGTTAGAAACAATTTAGTAAATTTAAGATAGATTTAGTTAATTATAAGTTTCAGTTTCTTTGTACTATAATATAATGAGCATATGATTCATGTGTATGTATAAACAGTTGAATTTTTAAATAGTTGAAATGTAGTTACTAAGATTATGTAATGTAAATTTGATTTTCTGGCTTTAATTATACTCTACATCAACTTCATTAACTATGAGAAAGTATTTGATAGCGTGGACAGGACAACATTACGGCGCGCCTAAGAAGATAGTCAATATGATACGGAATTCCTATGATGGGTTAAACTGTAAAATCGTCCATGGAGGACAATTGACGAACTCGATCTAAGTAAAGACAGGTGTCAAGCAAGTTTACTTACTCTCACCTTTTCTCTTTCTCCTGTTGATCGAATGGATCATGAAGATGTCAACATTTGAGGAGAAGCATGAGATACAGTGGACAGCTAGGATGCAGCTGGACGATCTAAACTTCGCAGATGATCTGGCCCTTCTATCGCAAACGCAACAACAAATGCAGAAGAAGACGACCAGTGTAGCAACAGTAGGTCTCAACATACACAAAGGAAAACGTAAGATTCTCCCATACAACACAGCATGCAACAGTCCAATCACACATGATGAAGAAACTTTGGAAGATGTGAAAACCTTTATACATATCTGGCCAGCATCATTGATGAACACGGTGGATGTGATGCAGATGTGAAGGCGGGGGTCGGCAAAGCAAGAGCAGCATATTTACAGTTGAAGAACATCTGGAACTCAAAACAACTGTCGGTCAACCAACACCAAATTCAGAATTTTCAATACAAATGTCCAGGCAGTTCTACTGTACGGGGCGGAAACCTGGAGAACTACGAAAGCTATCATCCAGACGATACAAGTGTTTAGTAACAATTGTCTACGTAAAATACTTCGGATCCATTGACTAGACACTATCAGCAACAACCTTTTGTGTGAGAGAACAAATCAGATCTCAGAGGAGGAAGGACTACTACCTATTTTCTTAACTAACTATTGTAAAATGTTTAAGAACAATTCAATTTCGAGAGTTAACTTGTTTATCTAAGCAATAACCAATGGGGCAGTATTTCAAGCTTTAGCAGTGAAAAATAGTGATGGGTAATAACTTTTAGATAAGTTATTTGTAATTAAGATAAATAGTGAGTATTCTGGCAAACAGTTTGTGTTCGTCCTCACTTTTTTATGTACATCTCATAAAAAAGGTTGATTCTATCAAATTTCTCACTTCTAAAATAGACATTTGCGGTAAAATACCTCAAAATAGATCAGGTAACCTATCAAAGTAAATATTACGGTCACTAATTCAAGTAAAATTTAGAAATATGAGAGCAGACGGCAATATTGCATAATATTATCCTGCGAAATGGAAAAGATATATTCATTTACGTGTTTCTTTATGATTCTTCGAACACTGTTATCTACTGAAAAGTAGCTAGACTGTTGTTTCTAATGTCCACAGTAATGCCAGTTCATGATCCTAAATATCGAACTTTTACTTACTCTTGTTACCCGTCATGAAGGAGCTTATTCCGCACATCAGCATTCTTCAACCAACTCTACCCTCGGCAATCCTTTCTAGTTCTTTCCATTTTCTCTTTATTCTTTTCATAACTGCTTCCAATTTCTGGCGCAACGTATTCTTCAGTTTTCCTCTTTTTTACTTCCCATCAGGATTCCAAGTTAGGTCTTGACTCATGATTCAGTTTGATGATTACTGTAATGTATTTTCTATCCACTTTCAACGTCTTTCCCTAATTTCCTCCTCATCCGGATGCTGGTTTGTTCTTTTTTACAGTAGATTGTTGCTGATGGTATCCAAGCAACAGATATATTCAGTATCTTACGTAGACTCAGTGTATACTATTTACACGAATTACATGGTTTTATACAATTGTTTAGTCAGATCCCTAGATTTTATTTGTAGGCATTATATGGTTCAGCATTTCAATATATCGATTTATATCGGTATAGTGAAAACTGTCAATCAAACTAGATATTCAAATTTCATATTAAATTACTGCTATTCATATTAGACTTTTATTTAAACGTTTTATCAACTATACCATCTTAATAGTTATCTTTTCTTGTTTTTCTCTTCATATTCTTCTTCCTTTTATAGCCATATGCTTCCCCTTCCATCCGCTCCTTAAATCTTCTACCCCCAACTGGTTTATTTCTGTTTCTACGATCCTCCTGATTACATTTAATCTCAATTTTGACATTTTATGTTATCATGCTGAGCCATCCTTTCCAAATGATCATTTCCCTATTTATCATTTGATGAATATTTAAACCATTAACAATCAAACGATAATTAGTTTAAATAAAAACTTTCGTCTAAATTTGATCGAATAGTTTCACAGTATTTGGGCATCGAGTTGATATGAGACATTAAAATGGAAGAATGTGTTTGTAAAATCTAAGTGAATGAATTTAAAGTAAATCCAAAGTTTCAGCTGGCAATCTGGTTCAAACTTTTTCAAGGAAATATAATCAACCATCAAAATTATCGAATATAAGTACATGGTTCTCCAGTTCACTGTATACTGAATAGGTCATCCAGTCAACGTTAACAAGAATTAAAGCCTTTTTGAAGGATTCTTGTGCTGTTGAAATTAATTGTATGACTCAATTCTATTGAGTGTAATGCTATCGCTGATTTGTTCTCGAGTTTTCCAACCTCAACTGAAGAGTTAGGAATGTGTTTTAAGTACAGTTTGTGTTCCTTCAACCTCACATTCAGTTTTATCATTTTTAAATCTTGTTTATTTATCTTCATTTTATGCATTCTGTGATTCATATCATATATATAAATTATATATTTTCTTAATATTCACCCACCGAAGACAATATATAGTGAATGAAATTTCTTCTCACATCACTTAAGTATATACACAATCTGTTATCATAGCACTTCGTTTCACACCATATGTCTCTTACACACTGATGCAAATACCTACTTTAGACATTGTTAACGAGGATTGGACGACATATTCAGTATACAGTGAACCGGAGAACCATGTACCTATTTATATTCGATAATTTTGATTTTTAATTATATTTTCTTGAAAAAGCTTGAAGCAGATTGCTAGGCGAAACGTTGGATTTACTTCAAATTCGTTCGATTAAATTTTACGAATACATTCTGTAAGATTTAATTTGTCCTTCAGATATACTACTAGAACTTTAAACGTGATACTGGCGATCACACAGTCTATGTGAAAGCTATAGTCAGAACAAGGATAACTTGGCTTTAAACTTGTTCTATTTCTGAACGTAAAAACAATTAGGACTAGTACAATAATTAAGAAAATTACAGTTATTCAGTGAAAAGCACAAACATACCAACCGGTATTACGCGTCTTCTCGAAATGAATGAAATTATGAGTCACATTAATATAATAGGATAATAATGTCTTTCAATTGGGTAGGTCACATGCAACAGGGTTAGTTTACAGACACATCAGACAAGATCAACATGGTGGTCACTTAAACAACGATTTGATTAATTAGTTATGGACAAAACTAACACATTCATCCTTTTTAATGTCTCACATCAACTCGGTGACTGACTTCAAGAGGCATTTTCTGCAGTTCTAGTGAGAATCAGTGACCATTGGAGTTCAACCAGGTCTATTGTGAGATATCAACTCACTGAAGACAATGGTGTACGATGGCGCAATTTCGTGGATTGGTTGAAGTTAGACATTAACACCGTTGGATGCCAGCCTGCTCACTAGTCTAGTGGTTAAGCGTTCGCGTTCGAGACCGATAGGTCCTGGGTTCGTGGATGTGCACTATTAAGGAGTCCCATACTAGGACGAAACGGTCAGCTGTCCAGTGCTTCCAGGCTTTTCCTTGGTGTTCTAGCTTCAACTGACTCATAATTTCAACTACTGAAATTACTAAAATCTTTACAAAACCCCTTCATATATATTTGCAAATGTACAGTTTTGAAATTGAATTCACCGAAAACAGAACTCTTCATTGAACCAGTTTTTCTTCTTTTTTTAAAAATAACTCTAATGTTTAACACCGATAGTAAGTTATTGTTTATTCATTTTAATTTATAATTAGTTTCTATGGTCTTAATAAAACAACAAAATTGAAATACAATATTTCATAGAATCATAATTATTATCTTTTATTAAAATAGAACTATGAATATACTATACACTCTCTATATATGTGTGACAAGACTATTCAAAAGTATCGCTATACATCTAAAGTGTTAAAACAAAGTAATTTGTTGACAAGAAAGAAAAAAAAAGAGAAAAAATAAAGAAATACAACATAGAAAATAATAAAACGTTCATCATGTAAACATTAATGTTTTGAATTGAATGTCGAAAGTAGTTTAATATTATTGAGTGTAATTATAGTTTGATTGCTTTGAATATTAATTGTTTATTTATGTACACGTATTTCATAATGATAATAATAATAATGATACTAGTAATAATAATACTAGTAATAATAATAATAATGGTATTAGTAATGATAATAATAATGGTAGTAATAATAATGATAATGATAATAAACAAGTAGACAATTAGTAAACAAGTGAACTGATGACTGGATATATATTTTACAGATAATTGTTTATTTATAATGGTGTTAACAATAGAAACATAAATGAAAGAATTATTGTTGATGGATTAGATATAATCATCAAATGAATATCAAAAGAATTGGATATTTCTTTATGTTTAGAATAGATCCAAATAAATTTTTGTATAGAATATATTACGGAATTGAGCATTATATATATATATATATATATATATATATATATATATATATATATATATATATATATATAAATGTCAGAAGAGGGTTTTCTTGTGGATATTATAGTAATTTTTAATAGTTGAGATCATGAGTCAATTGAATCTAGACCATCATGGAAAACCTGGAAGCACTGGATGGCCGTTTCGTTCTATTGTGGAACTCTTCAGCAGTGCACATCCAGGATCCCACTTGGCGAGATTCGAACCCGAGTCGTTTCAGTCTCGCGCACGAGCGCTGAGCCTTTAGACCACTGGTAAGGCATACAGTGGCGTTAACGTTTAACTTCAACTAATCCACGAAATCGAGAGACATATATGCTCAGTAATGACTGGCTTCAAGAGGTATTTCCTGGAGATCTAGTGAGAAGCAGTGACCAGTGGAGTTCAACTGAGTCTATTGTGAGATAGTACCTTACTAAAGACAATGGTGGATGTGTTGCTCAATTTCGTGAATTAGTTGAACTTAGACATTAACACCGTTTGATGCCGGCTCGGTGGTCTAGAAGTTAAGCGTTCGCGCGCGAGACTGATAAGTCCTGGGTTGGAATCTGGCGAAGAGGGAACGTTGATGTGTACTGCTGAAGAGTTCCACAATATAATGAAACGGCCATCTAGTGCTTTCAGGTTTTTAATGGTGGTCTAACATCAATGGGTTCATGATCTCAATCAAAAAGTTTAATTTAGTCTTGGCGGCCTATGTAAAACTTGAAAAGCAATAATAAATTAAAGTCTACGAGTATAAAGTATCTTCTTTTTTTTAAAAAATATAGGTAATTCTATTCTATTGTAAATGAATAAGTCACTTTTAATCAAGGATAGATACTAATAATACTATTATCAACATGATGTATGAAAAATAGCTTAAAATGTCATTGATAATCTTTATATGATAAGTTGATTTTTAAAAAATAAATAGTAGATCATTAATAAGAAAAAAACGAAGTGATTTCAATGGCGAGACTATAATTTATGGGCGAACCAGTCAGATTTTAAGATAACAGGCTATGGATTTTGGCGCGAAATCCACTCACTCATTCGTCCTAATAGCGTCTTGGCATTTTAACTAATGTCAGTTCGTGATGAAAGCCATAAATCTAAACTCCTAACCCTTACTATGAACTATAAATCATTGTCTTTATTTTTCAAACTGTTTTATAACCTTTATTTAACCCTATTAAGTAGGTAGACACTCTCAACGTTACTTTGGAGTCGTTCAAAGGTCGTCCATAAATTATAATCTCAACATTTCAATTAGTTTTGATATGATACTTACTCAATTTTGATTATAATTTTGAAGTTGTTTTAAGTATTTACGAGTAAATGGTGCATTCAAGATGAGGTAAAATACTACCAGGAAGGTTTTTATAATATAAAAACACTACTTTGTTTGAAATTTAATCGTATGATACTTTTGTGACCCTGAATGTGATTCCAATTAGATGTTATGAATGATTGCTGTCAGAATATATATGATCATCGACTTAAGTCGAGTTAGTGAATAACGGAATTAAATCTGTTAAATACGACAATGGATTATCGAATATATATATTTTGTGGGATCGTTGATCAGAACTGACAATTAGAATGACGAAGAGAATGAAGCGGAAAAGAGGGAGCAGGATGAGATGGCGCACAGTGGAGATGGCGTGTGACCATTTAATCAAGCGTTAATTCATATTTATAGTTAGATGAAAATAAGTTACAGACATGTGATGAGTAAGATAAGAGGTGCACACATGTATGCTCATATAAAAACAATCAGGACTGATAAGTGAATAATTAATAAGGTCAAAATGTGACGCAAGAAGAATTGATATATTGGTTTGTCCAGAAGTTAGAATTTGCTATATGTGCTCGACATAAGACCAGCCCCTACAGTACAATAATGAAAAAAATCTGTGATTGTCAATGATATTAAATACTGAGATTTGTGTTACAGCTTTAACGAAAATCCCAACGTTATAGATGATGATTCACAACTTTCGTGTTTATTTTAAACATCATTATAGATATTAAGTATAGTGTAAAAATGCAAATTTTGCGAGACTGTTTTTACTGTGAAAATTTAGTAACCCTCCTCCTTTATCCGGGCTTAACACCGGCAATAACTCGAGAAAAGCTGCAGGCGGGATTCGTAAATGTTTTAGAAATATAGAAACAGAATGAGAAATTTGTAATAAACATTGTAGAATATGGAGAAATCTAGAAAATCTACCCATGACCATTGTTCCTATGAATGTAATCCATTTCTTTAAGACATCCCTCCCAGAAATAACCACAAATTATTATAGCTCGCATCACAAAATGATATTACTTGAGAGATTGTTGTGAAAAAAGAAACCCTAGATTGCCAGTTTGTTCTACTATATTCCTCCGAAGTTTACATTCACATCATCATTGGGGATCGAACTCAAGAACTTCCGATTTCGCGGTAAGCGCTATCCAGTTAGGATACTGAGTTATCATTCAGTGGTTTGCATTTCTCTGATAAATTTAAGATATTGTACGGCTATCATTCAATACCATTGGTGGATAAGTGCCCCACATTCAACTTGCTTGAACCTTATTAATCACTTCTTCTTAATAGAGCCATGGTAATCATCTCTCAAATTAGTCACTACTAAACACTTTATACTAGAGCTGTTTGATTGATTCTTTTAACTCTATTTCTGCTCCAGTTTTTGGTATATTAATTACTTGTGTAAAGCGAAATTATTTATCATCTAGAGGTCATGTCTATTACAAAGCTTTATGGGTGATTTTAAGATTTTGACATTTATTGTACAATTAACAAAACTGACCCTTTGGTGGTAGACATGAAACAATAAATTTTGGTTCACATTGTACGTTACAAAATAATAATTTCAAGTGACTTCTATTCGTTTTTTTTCATCACTAGGTGTGACAAACTGATCATAAATGTCATAAATCAGGTTACTTGATAGTGAACCAAATAGTATTTTTAAGATAAGGCATATCTAGCTACTGGTATAGTTGAACAAGAACACGAATGGGGACAATCGAATATATTTGACACAAAATTACAGAGCATCTCAATAAAATCTGAGAACCATATAGTACCGATTACGTTCTGTTCCCATTCTTTCCCCATCGATCTTCTACTGAAACACATTGTATGCGTGATCACCGTTATATACAACTTGTATGGATATAAGTAACCTATACCATACTGGTTTCGATTAGTGAATTGTATTCTTTTATCTTTCAGTAATTGTGTTATGTCTAAAACTACTTCATTTTTACAATTATATTTTACTATGAAGTGAATTGATTTATTTTAATTAATGATGAAAACTAGAGCATGAAATTTCAGTTCATATAAACCAATAACTGTGTAAATTCTGCTTAGAAACTATTAGTCAATCTCACCTGATAATAAAGAGACATATGCATATGTAATAGATATAATCTTGTATATGTTCAATAAAAATGATATGCACAAAGGTTGATAAATTACGCGTGGACTTAGAAAATGGCTTTATTTCATAAATTAAGATTCTTTCATATCATAAATTCACTTGATATTGTTTGCTTGTTCCTTCCTATTATTGTGAAGGCCTATAATTGATCAGTCTTTTGTTAGAATATGTGTATACTGTGTGGATTACTTTAAGTCACAAACTTTATAGGTAAAGATGGATAGTGGCTAGGAGTGGGATCCAAGAAGTGCGTTTCATCAATATTTGGAACTCGTCAGCTGTATGTACCTGAATCCTAGAGTGGATGTTCAATCCGGGACTCGATGGCGTTTGAAGAGAACGGTACTGAGTTCGAGTGAACATTCACTCTGAGATACAGGTACATACAGCTAACAAGTTCCAAATAGGATGAAACGCGCATCCTGGATTTCACTACTAGCCACCATCCATCTTTGTTTATAATTCTTTAATATCGGTTTATACATTATACTGGGTAGAATTATCGTTTTCTAGATAACTGGTTATGAAGGTAGAAACTTTAAACACTGACTAACATATAAGTTAATACAATTTTCTGATTAAAACATCCATATCTTTTTGTAATATCGTAATGATACATTTAAATGTTGGAAGATTTTCATTATCCAATATTATAACTCGTTAAATTTATTATGACTGAAAGAGACATTTGCCAGTATAGGACTTACTTACTTACGACTGTTACTCCTCGTGGAGGAGCATAGACCGCTCACCAGCATTCTCCATCCAACCCTGTCCTTGGCAATCCTTTCCAGGTCTTTCCAGTTGTTATTCATCCTACTATTTCCCGACGTAATGTGTTCTTTGACCTTCCGCTTTTCCACTTCCCTTCAGGATTACAAGTTAGGGCTTGCCTCGTGATGCAGTTTGATGATTTGTGTAATGTATGTCCTATCCATTTCCATCGTCTTTTCCTAATTTCTTCTTCAACTGGAACCTGGTCTGTTCTCTCCCACAGTAAGCTGTTGCTGATGGTATCCGGTCAATGGATGTTGAGTATCTTGTGTAGACAACGATTTATAAATACTAGTACCTTCTTGATGATTGTTGTATTAGTTCTCTAAATTTCAGCTCCGTACAGTAGAACTGCCTTGACGTTCGTACCAGTATATGACCGACCGTATTATGATCAATAAAAACGTGAATTACTTAACTTGGTTTTTTCTAGGAATTTTCCTTGAACATGTATAAAGTAATCAAACGATATTTAATTAACCCGAATTCCCAAAATAATTAGTAATTTACCGTTTATTATGGTTAAAAGGATATCGAATGAACTATTTTAGTAAGTACATATAAACTTTGCTAAAATTATTATTGTAGAAAATTTTGGACGTTATATTGATACGTTGTTAGTTTTCATTACCAATTGCCCTCAAATGCCCTGTTACGGTCGAGAATGGGGAGAGTCCGCTCTCCCTTTCGAAATGCTCTCACATGGCCACGCGTATATAGCCTCTGCCAGGGAAGTCCTTCTCATTGCCTTCTCGTGGCGTGGGTGTTGTTTACGAAATTGAGAGGACGAAAAGCGAATGTCCGGCGCTTTGTCAAGGTTGGTGGACATGGAGAGTCCACCTAGGGGAGTTAGAAAACCCTGATTCCAAACCAATGGTGCACATGGGCTCCAGTATCCAGAAGGAACAAATGGCGTATGAACCTATCACTGGTCACCGGCTACCATGGGACTGCATCTCCTTCGATGCTCTACTGCCTTGTGGATCAAAGAGTACTGAACATAGATCTCATCCTAAAATAGATCATTTTAACTTACTCAAAAATTCCAAGATCAAAATATATATATATATATATATATACAATTGTATGAACGAAGAATATTCTTTTCAACAATTTCTCATCACGTTCTACAATTATAAATCTAGATTAATAATCCATAAAATTGGCCAGATTTAAGGCAAAGAGCACATCATTTGGAAATTGTAATATGTAAATCAGTAATTGTTTGTTATATAAATAAAATTGTTAATGTTGGGGCTGACTAATATGAAGTTGTTAACTTGAATCAGTTTATAAGCGAAATGAAATTGTGAGATAAATTATCAGAATAAATATGGTCAACATGGGGTAAGAGAGAGGGAGAGAGAGAGAGAATATTGTGATTACAAATCCGAATAGCAATTGCTTCAGCCGTCTGTAGGATTCGCAGTCTGACGGAATTAGGTAGACTGCTGTTGACACGATAGACTATTGCAAAAGATTGCTCCATGTTGGCTGTATGTCCTGTTTGGACTAAATGGTCTAAGATGGAGCTGTTAACAGTTTTGACAACACCTTTGCTTAACCACACGGGTAGGTGCTCACGAGCCCGAATGTACAAATTCCTAGAACATCTGCCAATATAACTTGCTCCACAGGAGCAGTTGAATTGATAGATACAGAAGGAGGTGGCTAGTCTAGGTAATTTATCTTTCAACCTCGGAGTGATTATTGGTCGTGTGGAGAATACTAGTTGTAGTTTAGCTGCGTTAAAAGTCCTTTGAATTGATCTACTTAACTTAAGTCTTAACATTTCACTCGGCGCGTCGCCTCTGAATTGTAAGCGTATATATATAGAGGCTTTCTATTTACCGTTGGACATTCTCGACGCTGTCTTTTATTGGCTAAGTTTTTATTTATAAATTTCTCTGGATATCCATTTTCTTTCAGGGTTGTAAACAATGTCTTTGTTTCATCTTCAATCGTATCCATAGTGCATATAGTCTTGATTCTATGATGTAGTGTCTTGATAAGGTTCCTTTTTTGTTGTAGAGGAACGAAACTGAAAAAGTTAGTATATTGACCCGTCCAGGTCATTTTCCTGTTTGTGTTTCTTTTTAGCAATCCATCTTTTCTCCTTGTAAGCAGAACATCTAGGAAGGCTATTTTACCCCCATTTTCTTTCTCACATGTGAACTTTATGGACGGGTGAGCTGTATTGAATTGCTCGAGTGTTCTTATCAAGTCCGTATGCTCGTTACAAAGGGTAAATGTACCATCCATATATCGATAGTACAATGGAAACTTATCGATCTCTTGTGCCAGTGGGCCGTTTTCTAGTTTAGAAAGGAAAATGTCTGCCAATATGGGACCCAGGTGTGAACCCATCACGACGCCATCTATTTGTCTGTAGATTTCCCCATTGAATTTGAAATGTACATTCATAGTGCATTTTAGTAATAATTCTTTGATGATCTCTACAGGGATTGTCGTTTCTAGTTCCTGTTCTCTAAGTTGTTCACAAATATATTCTACAGTTTCTCTGAGTGGAACATTTGTGAACAGTGATGCTACGTCAAAAGAAATCATCGTCTGGTCGTTCGTGTTTATGTTTTTAATCCTGTCAACGAATTGGAATACGTCCTTAATACTATGTTTTACCAGGAGATTATGGAGTGGTTTCAAAACAGTTACTGGCCACTTTGCTACAGTATGATATGGGGAATCATACATGTCCAAAATTGGCCTTAATGGGATATCCCGTTTAAGTATCTTTGGCAGTCCGTATAACCTAGGTAAGACTATAATTTATGGACGACCTTTGAACGAAGCTTAGATGACCTTGAAAAATATTAGCCAATTAGAGGACACTTAGCATAGAGTAAAAATAAATTGCACAAAACCATAGACTTAAAGTGGATACACTTCTTTTACATGGTTTAAAAACTTGTCAAGGTTAGAAAGAGGTTCGAAGGTTCTAAAATCATAATACATACATAAGAGGAAGTCAACCATATGACTCCATAATAATCAGCCTCTGGAGACATGATAATGTCGCATAAACTCAGCCTTGACCACATAACTTCAGTGTTGTTAGTTTGTACTCCGTAGTTGGGTTCACAAAATGGCGCTTGTGAATAATGACATGGTACACATAAGCAAGTCTATGTAGGCACCTGTACGCTCTACAATTATCTGTTTATATTGTAGTGCCCGGTTGTACATATCTCCGTATAATCGGTATTACCGTTGTTGCCTGTCAGTTTCTAATCCGTTGGAAGTGTCGTATATTTCAAGGACCTGTAGGGTATATTTACGGAAGTGCTACTTACCCAGTCTTTTTTAACACTACTTCCTCTATTGAATTTTCGTTTTCTGACTACTGTCTCATCATTGATTCTCCAAACTCCTCCCAAACGACTTGTCTAAGCTTGTCATTTTTATTGCACATATATCTCGACAATACTCGTACCATTGAACTGCTGAATCTTTGGTAACACCTGCAAAGGTTGCAGCCAATGTCACTGGTACTTTTATGATCCAATTCGCAACAATTATCATGATTTAGCATAGTCTCAATCTGGATCGAGGTAAAAAAATGAGTTCCTGTTCTAGAAGACTTCTTCCTTCAATATAAATAACACTGAAATACAACATTACGGCAGTTTACATATGGTACAGCAGTCATTTGATTACCGCAATCATAAATAAATGAAATCCTTAGTAATTTCATATATTGTAGCCTCTTAATTATCATGTCTTCTCTAAAATCCTCTGTAAACCGGTTGTACGTGAGTATTAGATACTGAAATTGGCACCATGACCTTAAAATCCTTTAAACGTTTATAATTAGCTCACCCATAAATTATAATCTTGCCCAGAATACTTCGAATTTAATTTTTTAGTGTTAATAATATATATTACACAGATTTTAAAAAAATATTTCTTACATATAATAATTATTGTTAGGACTTGTGAACCTGTGTGCCCTGTATATTGGATAACGCAACGATACCGCCAATCAGAGAGCAGCGAATTATCAGTCGAACCAGTGACGCATAAAACACGTGCAAGCAGCCTAGAGTCCTGATTGGTCTCGCTTCTTGTCTAGCCCAGCCGCTTAAGTTCAGAACACCAACCACAGACTCTGCAATATGAATCCTTATATTTCAAACATACTCTGTTTATATACCAATTAAACAGACCACAACGTACCAATAAAATATGAAACAACATTTGTACAAAAATTAGCCCGATCTGACTGTGAATGAGCGAGGTAGTAATTAATATACTGGGTATAACTCAAGAATGGTAAAACGTATAATAATAGTTTATGGGTCAAAATAAAGCTTATAATAAGAGGAATATGAATATGCATAGTTTAGTTATTTAACAATTATACAATAGAAATATACGTTTAGTATTGGTCCATAAAAGGATCCCAAAGTTACCATTCATTATGTTTATCGGGACCTAACAGACCAACAACTAATGTTTTGAATGCTAAATATTCTAATCAGCAATGAAATCTGAGATCAATTTTTGTTGTTGTTGTTTTAGCGCATCCCAGAGTTGTTCTTGTTGATGTATCCTAGAGTAAAATAAAACACCTGTTCCATAATAATAATAGTTACTTAAGTATAACTATTAGAAGTCATTTCATCACTATGATCATAAACTTATTCTTTAATTGACCTAATTTACACCAATTTTTTTTCAATATTTCAACAAAATCTTGTTATCACATGAATGACTTTCAATGTATTACAGATGAATAAATCAGTGGAATAAAAGGCATTTTCATTTACATTTTTCTCATTTCCTATTTATGCTAGACTTATTTATAAGTTTAAATTTCCCATGAATAAATGATACGCTTAACATACTCAGGATATTTCTATTAATACATATGTGATGTCCACCATTTATACGGACAGATATAAGTAGTATGTAGCACGAATACAAAGTGCTTACCATCAGGAGATTGAAGTAAAAAGAACAGGAAGAGAAAAGGAGAACAGTCGGAATAACAACAGAATTAAATGAATGATGGAGTATGTAAAGGACAACTAGTGACTGACTTCAAGAGATACCCCTGGATTTCTAGTGAGAAGCCGTTATCAGTGGAGTTCAGCTCACTGAAGACAATGGTGTACGGTGGCGCAACTTCGTGGATTGTTTGAAGTTAGACATGAACACCGTTGGATGACGGCCAGCACAGTGGTGTAGTTGGTTAAACGCCTGGTGCGAGACTGATAGCCATTGGGTTCGAATCTCGCCGAGGTGGGTGGGATCGTTGATGCGCACTGTTGAGGAGTCCCATACTAAGATGAAACGGCCAGCTGTCCAGTGCTTCCAGATTTTCCATGGTGTTCTAGCTTCAGTTGACTCATGATTTCAATCAGTGAATTTTCTAAAAATCTCCACAAAACCCCTTTTGATGATAACTAAAAGATTACGTTCAACTAGTGTATTTTATGTATGGTTTTCATATTTCGCAAAGTCACTGTGTAATTGTCAGCAGCAACCTACTGTGGAAAAGAACAAAACACCTTCCAGCTAAAGAGAAAGTAGATAAGACACACATTGTGTAAATCATCAAACTGCATCATGAGGCAAACGCCAGCTTGAAATCCTGAAGGGAAGTGGAAAGGTGGAACATCAAATAACACAGTGTGTCAAGAATTGGAAGCAGATATGAAATGAATGGATAGCAATTGGAAAGAACTGGAAATGATTGTCGAGGATAGAGATAGATGACGAATGTTGGTGAGTATCCCATGCCTCTTCATGATGGGTAACAGGCATAAATAAGTACTGTGTGATTTTGCGTAAAACAATAAATTGGTTTACGGTGTCTGAGTTTTCGTTCACTACACATATAATTGTGTACAGTGTTTTGTAACGAAAAAACTAATTTATAAATTACCATAGTTCATAGTACTGACTAAATCTCACTTTGATTTTCAAAAGTACCACGGCTGAATCCATTCCGTAGCAAAATAAAACACACACATGTCTGACACTTTCACTCCTAACCACATTAATTTCATTGATGACTATCATTGTTAATGATTGTTGGAAAAATAATTTTTCTAGGCAATATAGATCCATTCAATGAGTTAAAAAAATATCTGAAATATGAATCAGTCTGTTAGACTTTATAAACAAAGGAAGACACTATTTTGTTTCAATCATGTTTAATGAGTATTATCAGGAGCATCTAGACGTTCAAGGCAAACATTTTTAAACTAAGCTTTAAATAGAAAACATTTATAAGTAATAGGAAATAATAGCCATTTATTACTGTAATCTTATGATATATCTATGAAACTTTTTGCAAGCAATGATGGATAGTGGCTAGCAGTAGAATCCAGGATGCGCGTTTCGTCCTATTTTGGACTCGCCAGCTGGATGTACTCTCATCACAGAGTTGATGTTCACTCTGCGACTCGAACCCAATACCATTCGCTTCAAACACCATCGCGTTATCCACTCAGCTACTGAGTCTTGATAGCCACCTGCTTGTGCAATAGGGTGAATCGAATGGTACTGGGTTCAAGTCCCACAGTGAATATCAACTCTGAGATGCGGGTACATCCAGCTGACGAGTCCCAAGTTGAACGAAACGCGCATCCTGGATTTCCCTACTAGTCACTATCCATCTTTGCTTAAAAAGATTTATAATGTTTTAATGAAATTACCATTCATCATTTAAATTGTAAATGTTCACTGGAATGAAAAATTTTTTTACATTTTTTTATCCGAAAATTTGTTTTTTTTGTATTACTTCTCGAATTTGGGCGTTCCCTGTATAAAAAAAATAAAAAAATGGAATACCATTCCGAAGATTTTTTTGTTTTCTTTCATGATGTTAATAGGATATTAACATTAATATTTTTTTATTTTGAAAAGAGATTGGAATCAGTTATTTATTGAAAACTTGGAAACAAAAAATCCAACATTATTAGTTTTTATATATGTGAAAATTATATTTGAAATAATCTCGACGATTGAAATTTAAAATGATTCCAATGTTTCGTCACACTAATTTGTTTGGACTTCTTCAGGATAATAATCAAAATCATCGCTCGATTTCATGGATTAGTTGAATTTAGACATTAACACCGTTGGTTGTCGGCTCAGTGGTCTAGTGGTTAAGTGCTCGCGCACGAAACCAGTACGTCCTGGGTTCGAATCTCGCTGGGGAGCGGGATCGTAGATGCGCACTGCCGAGGAATCCCACAATAGAACGAAACGGTCGTCCAGTGTTTTCAGGTTTTCCATGGTGGTCTAGCTTCAACTGACTCATGATCTTAACCATTGAAATTACTATAATATCCACAAAACCCATCTGATATAAATATATATAGCTTTTTAAGAATTAAAACTATACGGTGTTAAATCAATTATACTTAGATGTTGATTTTTGTAAAATAGGATAACATGAGTCAGTTTACATGGTAACCGTATGAAAACATGGAAATAATTGACTGAAAACGAATTTTATGTATGTACGTATGTATGCATGCATTTAATAACCTCAGATGGATCTAATGAGCAACGTAAATTCAAATCTGAATCAGATTAGTTCTTTGTTTTATTTACATTTGAAACACTATAAATCTCATGTTTTTTTATGATGCTGTTTATTATTGGACACCATATTTCAATTACAAATTTTTCTTTCACAAAAAGTTTCACGGTTTATTGAAATAACATATTCTAGGTATCATTACTTTAAATAGAATAGTTTCTAACAGACAGAACACTTTAGGGATCAGTTCAACTGACCCTCCGCCTGTAGCTCTTCTAGAGTTACTGCCGGTCCCAAGCCCGGGTAAAGGAGGAGGGTTGGGCATGGGGTTAGCGTCCCCATCCCGTAGAAAACTAACTCGCTAAAAAAACGCTTACCAGAAAAAATAATTCAAACCATTTAAACTCTGCCCTGAAAGTTAGGTCTTCATTTAGAAGAATTATGACGCTTCATGGTGAAAGCCGAATTCCTTCGGAAGCCACGAGGCCGATGCCCCTTCTAACAACCAGAGCAAAAATTTTTATAGGTACATGGAACGTTAGAACAATGTGGGAAACCGGGAAGACCAGCCAAATAGCAACGGAAATGAGGAGATACAACTTGGCAGTACTGGGAATCAGCGAAACCCACTGGACTCAAGCTGGACAGAAAAGGCTAGCTACGGGAGAGATGCTGCTATACTCCGGTCACGAAGAGGAAAATGCTCCACACACACAGGGAGTTGCTCTAATGCTGTCCAAAGTAGCACGAAATGCACTTGTAGGATGGGAATCCCACGGATCCAGAATCATCAAAGCATCATTCAAAACAAAGAAGGAGGGGATCTTAATGAATATTATCCAATGTTATGCACCCACCAATGATAGCAACGACGACATTAAAGATCAATTCTACGAGCGGCTGCAGTCAATCATAGAGAAATGCTCAAGAAAGGACCTCACCATTCTGATGGGAGATCTAAATGCCAAGGTCGGAATAGACAACACTGGATATGAAGATATTATGGGACGACATGGACTGGGAGAGAGGAACGAAAATGGAGAAAGATTTGCAAATTTGTGTGCATTCAACAAATTAGTCATAGGAGGCACAATATTTCCACACAAACGTATACACAAGGCTACATGGATCTCACCGGACCACACTACAGAGAACCAAATAGACCATATTTGCATCAAAAAAATTCCGAAGGACAATGGAAGATGTGAGAACCAGGAGAGGAGCTGACGTAGCTTCAGATCACCACCTAGTTGTAGCCAATTTAAAACTGAAGCTAAAAAAGAACTGGACAAGTGGACAAACAGCAATACAAAGGTTCAATACAGCCTTCCTTCGAGATACTGACAAACTCAGTGAATTCAAGATAGCTCTCAACAACAGATTCCAAGCCTTTCAAGATCTACTGAAGGAAGAAGAAACCACCATGGAGGACAACTGGAAAGGCATCAAAGAAACATTGACTTCAACGTGTCAAGAGGTTCTGGGCCTAAAGAAACACCATCATAAGGAATGGATCTCTATAGAAACACTGGACAAGATCAAAGAAAGGAAGAACAAGAAGACAGCAATTAACAACAGCCGAACACGAGCAGAGAAAGTCCAAGCACAAGCTGAATACATAGAAGCAAACAAGCAAGTGAAGAGGAGCATTAGAGCCGACAGGAAGAAATACGTGGAAGAATTAGCAACGACGGCAGAAAAAGCTGCTAGAGAAGGAAATATGAAACAGCTCTACGATACAACGAAGAAACTATCAGGGAAATACAGTAAACCAGAGAGGCCGGTCAAAGACAAAGAAGGCAAGCCAATCACTGAAATTCAACAACAGCGAAACAGATGGGTAGAATACTTCGAGGAACTCCTGAATAGGCCGGCTCCAATGAATCCACCGGACATCGAAGCAGCACACACAGATCTTCCTATAGATGTCAACCCACCAACGACGGAAGAAATTAGAATGGCCGTCAGACAAATCAAGAACGGGAAAGCAGCAGGACCCTACAACATACCAGCTGAAGCACTGAAATCAGACATCGAAGCAACCACAAGCATGCTTTATCTTCTATTCAAAAAGATTTGGGAGGAGGAACAAGTGCCGATGGACTGGAAAGAAGGACACCTCGTCAAGATTCCAAAGAAAGGAGATCTGAGCAAATGTGAAAACTACAGAGGCATTACACTACTGTCAATACCAGGGAAAGTCTTCAACAGAGTGTTGCTGAACCGGATGAAGGATGCAGTAGACGCCCAACTTCGAGATCAACAAGCTGGATTCCGAAAGGATCGGTCGTGCACAGACCAAATTGCAACACTACGGATCATCGCCGAACAATCAGTTGAGTGGGACTCGTCACTGTACATCAACTTCATTGATTATGAAAAGGCATTCGACAATGTAGATAGGAGGACATTATGGAAACTTCTTCGACACTACGGAGTTCCTGAGAAGATTGTCAATATTATCCGGAACTCATACGACGGACTACAGTGCAAAGTAGTGCATGGAGGACAGCTGACAGATGCATTCCAAGTAAGGACCGGAGTCAGACAAGGCTGTTTACTCTCTCCCTTCCTCTTTCTTCTGGTGGTCGACTGGATTATGAAGACCTCAACATCTGAAGGAAAACACGGAATACAATGGACAGCTCAGAATCAATTAGACGATTTGGACTTCGCAGATGACCTAGCCCTCCTATCGCACACACATGAACAAATACAGATAAAAACAGCCAGTGTGGCAGCAGTCTCTGCATCAGTAGGCCTCAGCATACACAAAGGGAAAACCAAGGTCCTCAAATTCAAAGCGGAGAACAGCAATCCAATCACCCTTGATGGCGAAACTCTGGAAGACTTAGAATCCTCCACATACCTGGGAAGCATCATCGATGAACAAGGAGGTTCAGATGCAGACGTAAAGGCGAGGATCGGCAAAGCAAGGGTCGCATTCCTACAATTGAAGAACATATGGAACTCAAAACAACTTTCAACCAATATCAAAGTGAGAATCTTCAATACGAACGTCAAGGCAATTCTACTGTATGGAGCTGAAACTTGGAGAACTACAACAACCACAATCAAGAAAGTACAAGTATTTATAAATAGCTGTCTACGCAAGATACTCAACATCCATTGGCCGGATACCATCAGCAATAGCCTTGTGTGGGAGAGAACAAACCAACTTCCAGCTGAAGAGGAAATTAGGAAAAGACGATGGAAATGGATAGGACATACATTACGCAAATCGTCAAACTGCATCACGAGGCAAGCTCTAACTTGGAATCCTGAAGGGAAGCGGAAAAGAGGAAGGCCAAAGAACACATTACGTCGGATAATAGAAGCAGATATGAAAAGGATGAATTACAACTGGAAGGAGCTGGAAAGGATTGCCCAGGACAGGGTTGGATGGAGAATGCTGGTGAGCGACCTATGCTCCTTCACGAGGAGTAACAGGTGTAAGTAAGTCAACTGACCTTCAGCCACACTTCGGTTTCCCACGATCTCTAGTCAACCTGAATGGCAAGTTAATGTAGGTCCTCCGTCACTTTACGAAGTTGAAAAAGCCATAGGAAATCTGAAACGAGGGAGAGCAGCAGGCCCTGACAGGTTTACTCCTGAGATTTTTAAGGATGGTGGTCCAGTATTAGCAGCGAGATTGACTGAGGTAGAATCTAAAAGTTACCATTGTATACTTTTGAGATTATCTTTTATTCAATAATTATTTCATTTTCTATTTCACTACTGTCATTAATGAGACATCAACGAAAGGGAGACTTTTTCTTTTCAATTCATTTGTAAACTTTACCATTTAAATCAATTTACTGATTTGTACGTATCAAGACTTGACTTGATCATTTCGAATAAATTGAAAATTGTAAATTAGATTTTCTGACGTTTCGTAACTCAGTGTAAGTTACTTCTTCGGAGTAAATAAGTAACCAAATCGAAATTAATCAAAGTTTAAATAGTACAAAGGAACAAAGCATGTATATTAGGTATGAATAATAAAAGAAAGCAAGTCTGAACAAATCAACGTCATGTCATGTTTTTCCAATTTCAAAGAAAGGAGAGTAGCTGAAGCGTTCCATATAATGTTTAATCCTATTACTCTCAGTAGAAAAGTAGGCCTTACTATACATCCGACATGGACTATCTATCCTAACCACCTAGTCTGATATTATTCACAATTCACACAATTATCGTACATACAAATTAAAGTCTATCCTTTCTCACCATGGTGGTCACACATTTTTCATCCCCGACCTTGCACACATACACACACACAAATTTACATACATGTTGCTTATAACCCACCTTGAACGGAATGACATGACATTGACTTGTTCAGACCTGTTTTTTTTTAAGGATGACAGATAATATTCATGCCTTCGTCCTTTGTACTATTTGAACTCGGATTAATTTTGAGTTGGTTCTTTGTTCTCTGAAGAAGTGACGTATACTGAGTCACGAAACTTCAAAAAATCTAATTTTTCTACTCATTGGAATATTACAAATAGATTATTTTATTTATAACACGTGTTCTGTTTCCAGAAGAATATTGCTTCACTTTACTACTGCTTCTGTATTGACTAAGTAATTTGAACATCATCAACGCTGCAAAACTTGATTTTTCTAGTTTCTGTTTTTCATGAATTAATCAGTAGGCACTGTTTAAGAGTCCTGAAACTATATTGAAGTAACTCTTTAGGGTAATTAAGTTTTCACTACCTTTTTGGATAATCACTTTTCATAATTTAAAAAACTTTTTCTAGATTAATATGATCTATACAAACACTTTCATTTATTATCAGGATGGGTTTTGTGGATATTTTTAGAAATTTCACGTGTTGAAATCATGAGTGAATTGAAGCTAGACATTAACACCGTTGGATGCCGGCCGGCTCAGTGGTCTAGTTGGTTAAGCGCCTGACGCGAGACTGATAAGTCCTGGGTTCGAATCTCGTAGGGTGGGAGCGGGATCGTGGATGCGCACCGCTGAGGAGTCCCATACTAGGACGAAACGGCCCGCTGTCGAGTGCTTTCAGGTTTTCCATGGTGTTCTAGCTTCAATTGACTCATGATTTCAACAAGCGAAATTTCATTTATGTCATCGTCAATAATGATTACATTTGAATGACCGAATATGCTGCACATGATACTTCATTTTATTTATCTGGAATAGAATAAATAATCGTTTCAGACTATCGATTACTGAGCAAAAATTAGTTTTGTCTTTCTTTGCAAACAAAAATAAATTACACAGGAAAAAGTCTATTTACTCGTTGTCGTTTTTTTATTGACTTGAAAATAGAGTAACTGTGACTTCTAATCCATTCATATAATTTGTGCCATGTGTCCTACTAATGTATAACGTAATGATACCACTAATTAGAGAATAGTGATTTATCACCAGGACCAATGACGCATAAAACCCATACGAATAGTCAAGAGTGTTTACTGGTCCTGCTTTCCGGCCTAGACTTGCTTGTTAAGTCCAGAACATCAATCTCAGCCTCTGCAATATGAATCTTGTATTTTAAACATATTAGGTTTATATACAATCCAAACAGACTATATCGTACCATAAAATGGAAAATAACATTTGTACAAGATTCAGCCAAATGTGGCTGTGAA
The DNA here is from genome assembly GCF_000699445.3 of Schistosoma haematobium. NCBI lineage: Eukaryota > Metazoa > Platyhelminthes > Trematoda > Strigeidida > Schistosomatidae > Schistosoma > Schistosoma haematobium. The sequence continues at coordinate 78,183,994 of NC_067195.1, forward strand.
TGAGTGAGATAATAATTAACAGACAGGGAATAATTCAAGAATGGTAAATTGTATAATAATAGTTCATAGGTGAACATAAAGCTTATAATGAGAAGAACATGAATATGAATAGTCTAGTTACTTAACAATGAAACGATTAAAAATATACATATAATATTGGTTCATAAGTGGATCGCAAAAGTTACTATTCATTATTCTGATCGGGATATAACAGATAGACGACAATAGTAACTAAATAAATATTCTAAACGAAACTAAATGTGAATTATTTGTTTTGTAGTTTTGTACTTAATAGAATCTTTTAATCTTCCTTGATGTTATAAATCTTTTGGAATTGGTTAGATTATATATTATAATAACCAAATTATTTGCCCTGTGAGTATTATCCTAGTCATAGACTAACATTTGTTAAATATCCATTAAAATTTCGGTTCTAGGTGAATTATAGGTACTTGGAAATGTGAAATAGCACAATTAATAATTGAATGAAGTTGATGCATTAGCATAAAGATCACACTAATAAAATCAATATGCCAAGGAGATTGATGAAGCATTCGATGTATATACTATTATGCTAGTTAGAGGGACGATGGTAAAAGAGCAATAAGTAATCAAGAAATTTAAAATTTATCAGGGAACAGCTCACAATACCAAAGTTGTTCCCATGATGGTTAGATATTCACTTACAAGATGATATATATTAATTGAATAAATCAAAGTTATTGCGTAATAGAAGTAAATACTGTGGATTGTTTTCTATCAATGAATATAATCAACTATTGAGTTATTGCTTAGCCAAAGTGTATCTGTTTACCTAATTTAAAACTTTTTAAAATGAACCATTTTATTCTACGTACTTTTACCCACGAATTATTTTCCTAGTTCTAACAAAAATTAGAGTTTAAAAACTAGCATCCATCTATAATGAGTGTAAGGATTCTAGTAGCTAGATGGCTGAGTCAGTTATTGTTATGTCCCGACAAGAATAATGAATGGTAACTTTTTGGGATCCATTTATAGACCAATACTAAACGTATATTTCTATTATATAATTATTATGTAACTAAACTATGCATATTCATATTCCTCTTATTATAAGCTTTATTTTGACACATTAACTATTATTATACGTTTTACCATTCTTGAGTTATACCCAGTATATTAATTACTACCTCGCTCATTCACAGTCAGATCGGGCTAATTTTTGTACAAATGTTGTTTCATATTTTATTGGTACGTTGTGGTCTGTCTAATTGGTATATAAACTCAGTTGGTGTTCTGGACTTAACTGGTTGGGCTAGGCAGGAAGCAGAGCCAATCAGGACTCTAGGCTGGTTTCATGTGTTTTACACGTCCTTTATCCGATCGGTAGTTCGCTGCCCTCTAATCGGCGGTCACAAGTTGTAACAGTTATTCATTTAAATTGTAGACAGAAATTGATGATAGCATTCAAAAAACAATAACTGATAATTAAATATGTCGGTAAAGTATAAATAAATATAAATGATCTCCACCAAATTTGATGCAATTATTCAATGTACAATATATAATCAGTATTACGAGTTCGAGAATTTAAATGAATTACACACTTTAGTATCATGATGGATCAAATGTTTAAGTTAGAGCTTAAAATTGAAACATGGTGAAGTTGATGCCTGACCTAGTTACTAATCAGTATAAAATTATCCTTTATCTGTGTATTTTGTAAGAAAAAATCCTATTTCAACTTGATTTTGATTACATATAACTACATTAGAGGTTGAATCAGTAGACTTTAGGTCATAATACGATACGTATGAAATCCTTAGACCTCCAAGTTAGAATCAAACGGTTCGCAATAATAATTTTTACACATTCTGAATATAGCGAAATAATAATATATTACTGTCGGTGATTACTATCGTATTCTTAACATGATTGAATTTCATCAGTCAAGATTTCTTTCCAGAATACCGGAAGCCGATTGAACTGACAAGGCCATGTTCATTGGACCAATTTGGGATTTGACAGTCCTGGTTTTCTTCGTGTATATGACCTTACAGTACTTAATCTAATTAAAAATGTGACCTATTTGTATGATCACCTAATATAGATTTTTCAAATTTTCTACTGATTTTAGTCAAATTGATTGATAATGTGGTTCCATTCATATGTTTTACAAACAGATTAATATCAGAAGGGGTTTTGTGGAGATTTTAGTAATTTCAATAGTTGAAATCATGAGTCAATTGAAGCTGAAGTTGAAGTTAGACATTAATATCGTTGGATGCCGGCTCAGTGGTATAGTGGTTAAGCGCTCGCACACGAGACTGATAGGTCCTGGGTTCGAATCTCGCGGGGGGAGATCGTGGATGCGCACTGCTGAGGAGTCCCATACTAGGACGAAACGGACAACTGTCCAGTGCTTCCAGGTTTTCCATGGTGGTCTAGCTTCAATTAACTCATGATTTCAACTATTGAAATCGATTAATGTTCAAAATATTTAGTTATCCTATTTGTAGAGTCTTTAAATGGTATCATTAACATTTTACCATCGTTTTCATAAATAAACATAAATAAATAATAATAATAATAAACATAAATAACAAAACTTAGGTAGAGATGACCAATCAATAACTTTCTGTTCTCTATAATTCTATCTTCTCAACCTTCTGCTGCCAGGCATCCCACTCATGATTAGTGTTTAATACTACTTATGTCGACAGACATAAGTATTAATTTTATATTCAATTATGAAGCGTTTATAAGAAAGTAGAGAAAATGCAAGGAGTTAACTGAAATCAGTTTTTAAAAATGAAATCCAGTTTATTCAGACGATTCTTACTTACTTACCAATAATTCGGAACCATTTTAATTACTAATGAAATGTAACCACATAACTTTAATTCATTATGCAAATTCTGATTAACCGCTTACTAAGTGCTTCAAATGAATAAAATGTGTATACTGGATTTAAAGAACACATAACACTATTTTTACTAAAACTGTTACTTAGGAAGTTATGAATGATGGTAAATTATGGTTAATGAAGTGGTAGTCTACATGTTTAATCACAGGTTTACTGATGTTGATTGAATAATAGTTGTCAAACAAGTTTAATCCAAATTAACAATAAGTAGTATAATCAAGTTTTGATATTATTTTGAAACTGATATGAAATAAACAAGCATTTGAATAAATGGAATGATCATAATAATAACTAACTACAACTTGTTCAGGTTTAACGCTTTCATTTTTGTTTAATCACCTTAAGCTTATCAGATCAGCGACTCTGATCATACATTAACGTGTCATTGTTCAGTTCAGTAGGAAATCAAGAATAAATTGTTTTGACTCACTTTCTTGTTCCTCTGTAAATTTAAGTGATGAATTAGAAGTTATTTTGAAAGACTCGAGGCTGGTTATGGGAACCTGATTGTGAAGTTTTAATCAGTTGTGCGTTCTAATTAGGGTGTCTGTATATAGATCTTTGTATCGATTAGAAACTTAGTAACTAACCTTTAATTTTTTTGAAAACTTTTGATTCATTACTTCGATTTACAGTTGAAAAAGAATGTAAAGTAAAAGTTTTTATTTTTATATGAAATTAAAATGAAAATAATTTCAAGACTGATATTAAAGTTGATGTGATAATAGTGTGGTACGTGCTACTTATATTGATATAAGTAGTATATGACGCGAGTCAGGAATGTAATGTCTGGCAGCAGAAGATGAGGAAGATCAAGAAAGGAAGAGAGGGAATAGAAAGCAATTAGTATGAAAATGCAATAACAACGAAGTTCGAAACAATTATTGAGCATTTTGCAAATTAAGTATTATAGTATGGTTGTTCTATTTTACCAAATAACTCTGTAATTTTCTGCTGAGTATGATTCGATTGTCCCCACCCGTGTACTGTTCATTACAATAGGACATTAGGATCGAAAAAAGTAGTGAAACTACGAAATGGTAAAGATCATCTACCCTATTTACTGTTTACAAGATATCGAAAATTTCTGAGATAGTTTCAAGTCAGACGAAATGATTATTGAAGGCTTTTCAATTAATTGGAAAAATCAACACCTACCTTGCATAACATAGTTTATTCTTTAACTCAAAATGTTACCTAATTTGTAAAAAAAGGTAACTTTGACTTTTCAAAACATGAGTTGAACATATGCGCTTACCTATCTCCTAAAAATCATTGTAGGGGAAATTAATTGTTTCATAGAACAAATGATGAAATAATTTTAGCTAGAAATTCATTAAAAACCAAATAACATTGGACAGATTTTTCATCACAGTATAAGACACCTTAGCAGAACTCAACCACGAACTCACCAGAGGAAGTAGTCTTTCAAGAAACTATGATCGGTTGTGTCCTACCGTATCAATAATAGTCACTAAGTTACTTGATCACTCCTCAACATTACCAATCGATTGGAATTAGAAATACAAATCAACGCGTACCAGCTCAGTGGTCTAAAGGTTAATTCTTTAGTGCAAGACCTGTTGGTCCTGTGTTCAATATCAAGTTAAGCTGAGACTATTTCATTACTGAGCACTTTCATTGTACAACGATAAGATTATGTATTAGTTTTTACTTTTTAATAGTTTTAATACCAAGATCAGATCATGAGGGAGTTTAAAAAAATTCACCAACCTTTACAAATTCTCTACAGTATAAAGTAATTCTAGTTTTCACTGGTTGAAGTCATGGGTAAATTGAAGCTAGACCAACATGGAAAACCTGAAAGCACTGGACGGCCGTTTCGTCCTAGTATGCGGCTCCTCAGCAGTGCGCATTAACGGTCCCGCACCCCTTGGTGAGATTCGAACACAGGACCTATCAGTCTCGCTCCAGGCGCTAAACCAACTAGACCACTGAGCCGGCCGGCACCCAGCGGTGTTAATGTCTAACTTTAACCAATCCATGAAGTTGCGCCACCGTACAGCATTGTCTTCAGTGAGTTCCTATCTCACAAGAGACCTGGTTGAACTCCGCTGGTAACGGCTTCTCATTAGAACTTCAGAGGTATCTCTTGAAGTCAGTCCAATGCTTCCAGGTTTTCCATGGTGGTCTAGGTTCAATTGACTCATGATTTCAACCAGTGGAATTTATAAATCTCCACAAAACCCATTCTGATAATTCTAGCTTTATTTAAAAATAAAATGATTTCTTATCCGTTAAATTTATGACAAAAAACTAGGTTGACTATTATCATTGCTCCTACTCCTCCTCCTCCTCCTACTACTACTACTATTTTCAGGACATAATTTGTTTACTATAATTTCTGTACAAAGAAATAAGTTGAATGATCAATAACGTTTTTAATGGTTTATTGAAAAACTATCAATTAATTCTGTTTTTATTACTGGTGACAGATTTTTTGTTTATCACAATTCGAGTAATCTTACTAAACACATTCAAATAATGTAGTCTATTTACAGGCAGACTGTGAAATCCTAACGATCATCCATCTTTACTGTTAATGCTTGTGGTTTAAGGCAATATCGAGACAATTCATACAGGATGCACATATATCAATAAGAGGATTGATCGATTGTAGTCTTAAACATGAATGGGAAGATTCAAACAAACAATACAAAAATAAATAAAAGCTTCACCCCATTGCATAAGTTAGTGACTATCTGAACTCAATAACTAGTTGAATAATACAATGATGTTTGAAGCGAACGGTATTGGGTTCAAGTCCCAAAATGAATAATAGCTCTAGAATGCAGGTATATCCAGCTGATAAGTCCTAAATAGGATGAAATGCACATTACTGATTCTACTATCAGCCATCATCCATCTTTGTAAATCATCAATATAATTCTTCATTATTTTGTTGTTTCATTTTCTCTGTAGTTTTAATTATTTCGAATCAATAAATAAAAAATTTACATCGTGACATTACTTACTTTACTTACTCCTGTTACTCCTCGTGGAGGAGCATGAGCCACCCATCAGCACTCTCCACTCAACGCTGTCCTGAACAATCCTTTCTAGCTCTTTTCAGTTGTTATTCATCATTTTCATATCTGCTTCTATTTACCGACGTAATGTGTTCTTTGACCTTCCTCTTTTTCGTTCACCTTCAGGATTCCAAATTAGGGCTTGTCTCGTGAAGCAGTTTAATGATTTCCGTGATGTATGTCCTATCCATTTCCGTCGTCTTTTGCATCATGGCATAATTGGTAATAAAATTTTATTTGTCATACAACTTTTCACCCATTCACTCATTCTGCTTACTCTTCCTCTATATTAAAATTATCAATCCCTTCGAATGCAATATTATCGTCATTACTACAATTACACTGTAAACACTTAAACCATTTCATCATATTTTGTTTTGTTCAAGTTGATACATCATCCTATTTGCATGAATTACAAACTTACGCTGAATTTTCTGTTGTTCTAATATAAATTATTTGATTAACTTTGCTGAAACTGAAGGTTCCGAATTCTAGTTTTACATGTAGGATCGTGAATGCACACTGCTGAGTTCCATGCTAGGATGAAATGACTGTCCAGTGCTTCCAGGTTTAAAATGGTGGTTCAACTTAGATCGAATCGTGATTTCAACTATTAAAAAAAATTAGATTTATCATTTCTCTCTCTCTCTCTTAGCACCATATCAAAATAATTTAGAGGGGATTTAAAGCGATGAGAGTAGCCGATGCGTTCCACGTGATACTAAACCCTTCTGCTCTTAATTAGAAAGGAGGTCTGTATATTCATCCAACCTGAACTATTTATTCAAACAAAGACATTTGACATTACTTATTTTCCACAAAATTTATATATAAACACACATACCTTATTACAAGCTCACTACTACATATTACAAATGCAAACTTCTCCATACCCACATTGCGATGCACAAATTAATGCAGATCATACAAATTCACCATAATCAAGAATAACTTGAGATAGACTTATCCAGACCTATTATGACTTTGGTTGTAATAAAAATATTCCATAGTGTTTCTTTTTTGTACTATTTAAACTTGCGTTCATTTAATATCGATTATTTATTTTACTCTGAAGAGGTAGTCTATATTAAGTCACGAAATGTCAGAAATACAATTTTACTACTCATTGGGATAAAGCAAAAAAAAGAAAATACATATATTTATTATCAATTCATTCTATCTTACATAGGCATTTATAAGTATAAATTCCTAGATTTGATACCTAATTTAAATAACAAAGAATACATGCTTAAGCCTGTTACTCCCAGTGGAGCATAGGCCGCCGACCAGCATTCTCCAACTCACACAGAATATTAGATAATAATCCATAGATAAAATAAAATAAACATAACTGATTGATTAGATAATCATTACTGATAATAAAATCAATGTTCTAATCAATTATATTTTATACTCCCGACCGTTGTTGCTACCTTGACGTGATGGTCGGGCTCGCCTATCCTGATGAAGCAACCGACCTATACTGGCTGGAACAACCGTTCCTCAAGGTCCTACCATGTCAGACAGGTCGGTTGAAGAGCGGTAAGACTAAAAGCAACAAACCCAAGGTCCGAAGGCGAAGTCGTACTGCTGACTGTTCAGAGGTGTGATAGCAGTAAGGTGTTTCTTTCAGACAACCAGCATGACAGCGATGCTGCCTTCCAACAAGGAGGGGTAGGGTTAGAAAAGGTCAACCCTAAAAATAGACACCTCGCCTTATCCGTCTCCAGCGGTAAAGTCTCAACAAGTACGGAGCTAACACGAAAATTACTCACAAAAAGGTCATGTGTGAGCGACCTCAAGTAGTTGTCCCTTGGGCACTGCGGTCACGGTCTCAGGTCACTAAGACCAACTCTAATCCAATTTCTTTTTCAGGTACCTATGGAAGAACCTTTCCACGGTGTGGGCAACCGGGAAGTGATAACTGCCCTCATACCTCTAACAGCACTCAAGACCACTGTATTCATAATCAACCTCTCTCTTCAATTCCTGTATTCATATTTTATATTAGGGTATCATTTTTTATTCAATCAATTTATTCTATGTTTTGAAATGTGATGGTAGAGAAGATTTGTAGCTTAAGTGGATAATTTTGATGGAATTTTGTTCTTTGAGCTAGATGGTTTGGTTGTGGAACTTTCATTGTTCTTTTGAACGACGTCATCAGCACAAACTTCTAGTAAAACTCCATCAAAATTTTGAAATGTATTTTGATAAGTTGTAACATTTAGTCGTTTATTTATAAATGACTGTGCTTATGTAGACAATATTGTATCATGTGTTCAGCACATTACAAATCCGGTCTATTATTTACTTTTTATCGGTAAGTTATTGTACCATACAAATGTAAATAATATGTCAGTAAACTATTCACAAAAAAAGATTATAAGTGTTTTAGTGGCCCTTAATCTGACTGACTTTGGGTTGTGTGGATGATTGTTATTGAAATATACATAACGCCAATTTTCGTATTTAGTTCCGTTATTCTTTTGTGGCCCTATATCTGACTCCATTTAGATCATATGATTGGCCCTATACATGTCTCTAATCCTCGCATATAATCATCGACTTCAATCGAGTGTTAATACAAAATATAGCATCATGACTGTAACTTAGTGAATACCTAGTTATTATTATAATTCAGTAAAAATAATCAGTACGATAAGGAAATATTCACACTTTTATTTCAATGAGTAAAACATCCGTAATTCTCTGTTTGGTTTTAAAAATTGTTGTGCGTATAGGTGCCTTTTTATTGAAGGAACTATTACATTACATACAACAAGATAAATTTAAACAAAATAAATGGGATTCATTATAATCAGAATGGGGGTTTTTTGGAGATTGTAGTAAATTTAATAGTTGACTTCATAAGTCAATCTAAGCTAGACCACCATTGAAAACCTTAAAGCACTAGACACCGTTTTCTCTTAGTATGGGACTCCTCAGCAATGTGCATCCACGATCCCACACGCAGGATTCGAACCAAGGATATTTGGTCTTCGCTCGCGAACCTTTAGATCATTGAGCCAGCATCCAATGGTGTCAATGTCTCCACCTGACATGGATTGGATTTCACTGGTCACGACTTCTTACTAAAATTCCAGGAAATTCATCTCGAAGGTAGTCACAAAAAAATGTAGTAATCTTGAGTAGAAGAGGTAATCTTTTAGTTGCCAATAACTACAATAAAACAAATTATGGAACTACATAATAAATGTTTACACTTAAGTTAGATTGGAAATGTTAGATCTATTGCAAGTAACTAATACAATCAGAAAAGTTCAATAATTTAGATATAAGAAGAAACATTTCCCTCATAATATGCATTAGCGCCAATAAGGATATTCTCTTCAGTTGACTTGATCACGTTCTTAGCTTAATATTCAAACAAAAAAATTCTTTGTTCCGCAATGACTGAATGGAACAAAAAGAGGTAGAAAATAATCGTAGATTTAAGACAGCTGAACATCAAGAGTATATACCTTCCGTACTTATATCTGATTCAAATTATCTAATGTTATAGAATGATTATTCAGACCACAATCAATACTATGGTCAAATGCAAATAAAATATATTACTAACCCTAAAAGAATTGTTATAACATCTGAATCAACAATTTCAATGACGTATAGATCTTGTTTAGATCAATTAATTATAAACACTGTTACGTTTATTTTTTTCTTATGACGATCAAATTTTATTGACAAAGTTGCTATGTGATCGTCATTTTACATTTGGTGAATTTGATTCAATGCTAGGTGACATAATGCTCCGTACCTAGATTTCGTATTAGTTACTACTTTGTGGTAAAGTATATTTACGATCATTTTGAATAACTAATTTCTTCAAGAATTCTGATACAACGTAAACTACATAATACTAATAACGTCTTTGATTGTGAGATTGAATAATATGGGTTCGAAACAAACAGAAATCAGTGGTTCCTTGCAAAATACTGATTTTCCAAACTGATGAGTAACAAATGAGAGAAATCTAGGTCAGGGGCCACTTGTTAATTGCCTACGATTACCTTATATCATAGCTTTATTGAGCATTAGAATATACAGTGGTGCTAAATATAAGGAACTGTGTAATTGAGATATTCACCAGTAAGTCTTATAGAAACCTTTAGTTTTAACTGTATGGCTGTATACAATTGTAATAAGATAATTTGTTTAGGATGTTCTGAACACAAATTATACTGATTCAGATAAACTAACAAACTGAACTTCTGATTCTATAATTAAACTTTGCTTATCAAAGATAATTTGTATTTTTTCTGCTTCTTTTATATTGGTTGTTTGAATCTTCTCTTTTGTGTATATGATTGCAATAGATCAGTCTATTTTGACATATGTACATCCTATGCAGATTGCCTCACACATTGTTATTAAGTTACAAGCACAATAAGTCGAGTTGAATGGTGGCTAGCAATAAAGTTCAGGACGCGCATTTTATTCTGTCAGAATGAACACACCTCAACAAACTGATTGATTTCAGTCTTAAACACCAATAGGAAAATTCAAACAACCAATACAATGGAATTAAAACTTATCCCTTCGTACAAATCAGTGGCTACTCAGACTCAAGAGTTAAGCGTATAATACTTCAGCATTCAAAATGAACGATACTGGGTGTAAATTCCAGAATGAACATTAATTCTGAGATCTGGTCAATCACTCACAAAGAGAAAGAAACTTACGTCCTAGATCTTACCATCATCTACCAATCAGTTCTACTTAAAATGTTTGTTATTCTCTCTGAACATTGTTTTTTTTCAAATGTTTTTAGTTATTAAGCTTTATTGTTATTACTTATGTTATAGAACTAAAAGTATTCTTTCTTTAAAAAAATGCATTCTTTTTTCTAGGCTTCATCTCCTGATGAAAAAGCATTTGTGGAAACATGTCGTGATTTAGGCGTAGTATATCATGGTTCAGATGAAAGTGGTTTACTGGTAAGTTAATGAAATTAATTATTCATTGTTTTTTGGCGAGACTCTAATTTATGGACGACCTCCGAACGAATCTTAAGCGACCTTGAGAAGTACTGGCCAATCAGCAAATAGAAAGTATAGAGTAAAAATATGTTATACAAAACCAAAGAATTAAACTGGATGCACTTCTTATACGTGGTTCAAAAACCTGTCAAGGTTAGAAAGAGGTTCAGAGGTTCTAAACTCGTAATGCATACGGTAGAGGAAATGACACGATGCACATAACCAAACCTATGTAGAAGTGTATTCGCTCTCCAATCATCCGTATATACTGTAGTACTTGACTGCAGCCAGTGTTACCGGTGCTTTTATTATCCACTTCTCAATAATTGTCGTAAGTTGTTTTAGTTAGAAATTATATATAGAGTTTTCATCACGAATTGACATCAGCTATAATGTCAGAAATCTATTTAGGCAAATGGATGAAAGGTTTTCGCGCCAAAATCCGAGATCTGTTATCTCATACCTGATTGATTCGTCCACAAATTATAGTCTCACCGTTTTATTTGTTATAGCCACTCAATTATCACATTTCGTACAAAATTCCCTGTGAACCGATCGTACGTTAGCATTCAATACTGAAGTTGGTGCCGTGATCTTGAAATCTCTCAAATGCTTCTGATTGGCTCGTCCATAAATTAGAGAGACATTCAATGAATTGGATCTAGTAAAATTTTGAATAATTCACCAATAAAATGTTTCTGTAAATTGCTCACCATATATAACATTGTTCTATGTCATTGGAAAAAGAAAATAGGAAGGATGATAATGTATTTACTAAGTTATTTCATTCAATATTATATTGAAAATTATGTTTAGATTCTATAATTAGATAGATCATGGATGCACACCGCTGAGGAGTCCCACACTAGGACGAAACACCCATCCAGTGCTACCAGGTTTTCCATAGTGGTCTAACTTAAATTGACTCATGATTTCAACTATTCCAATATAAATGTCAAAAAGTCACTCTTTATGTAGAGAATACGTTTATCATGAATTACAAGCAAATTAAAAAAAACAAAAGCAAAACTCAAGATCAATTTCATTGAATAAAACAAAAACTTCTACGAAATTAGAAATGACTGATTAATTTTTAGACATGTTTGATAGTATCTGGATTCATGATCATACTGTAGTGTCGGTTGCTGTGTTAAGCCATTCTTCTTGAGTCACATTTTGATCATGTTAACTGTTCGTTTATCGAAGTTAACTGCTTTTATATGAGCGTATTTGTGTGTACATCTTATGCTACTCATCACATGTCTGTAGCTTATTTTTGTGTGACTATAAATATTCATTAACGCTTGATAAAAGGGGAGTTGCTTCACACATTTTCTCCACTGCGTGCCGTCTCGTTTCGCTCTCTTCTCTTTGCTTCGTCCCTCTAATTGCCTGCTCAGATCAATGAGTGTACAATATATATGTATTCAAAAATCTATTCTCGTACTCGCCTTATTTTAATCCCATTATACACTAACACGAGTTAAGTCGATGATTATATACGAGGATAGCCAAAATGTGTATTTCGGTGACAATCAGCGTACGATCCAATTGGAGTCAGATATAGGGCCACAAAAGTGGTGAGCCTATCGACAACATCATCCGATCTAATTGAAGTCTAAATGTATGGCTCCACTAAAATACTTTCTACAAAGTATAGATCAACTAACAGACGCTAAATAGGATTAGATTGTTATTTTATACTAAAATTCGTTGTGATAACTTAAATACGCCTGATTCTTTCAATCCATTCTAGTTTCATTAAAGAATAAATTACTGTAATAACATTAAGGTTATATTTATGTATTTTTCATTTAAAGAAATCATCATTTTATGAGATATGTCTACAATTGATTGATCACTAGGTGGTGATCAATGTCATGTGTGTCAGGTCCTTCTTAGTACAGAAAGAATACTATCGACCAAGTTACAATGTGGCCACTAGTCTAGGTGACTCGACACTGCATACACTATGTTGAGATAAGATGGTAGTTGGAGGTATTCAACAGGATACCCTGGCCTCGGGTTTCGTGCCATTTGTCACTCATCAGCAAGGTGTACCTGTAATCACCACCGAGTGATCAATCAATTGTGAATACATCTCGGTCGTACAAGAGATCTTTTGAGGCCTGGATTTTGAAGCTGAGTGACACGGGATTGAATTTGTCAGGGAGAATCAGTTCTCTCAATATTACTGGTACATCTTCATGACGACTGCCAAATAGCACGAAACCCGGGTCCATCGTATCCTGTTAACTAGCTCCAGTCACCATCTTATGGGATATTTCATAAAGACCATACAGAACAATATTGATCAAACTTATCTAAATTAACTAGTTAAAAAAAATAGTTAATTTATATTTTAAAAAAGTACTGCCATTGAACCACATAAAACATTTTCTTCTCTTTTGATTCAATCAAACTATAAAAACTAAATAGGTGATTTTCGCTTTCAAAAGCAAAACAAACAAACAAAGGATAATCAAATTAAATTGTTCATCAATATTACATGTTTTTATGATCTATAAAACATTAAAACTTGATCATTCAGGTATTGTAGCTATGGCAACTATTATTATGTATTAAAATGAATCTCCGTCGGGTACATCATACAAAATATTTTATTCATTACCGCTCTAAGTTTGTAGTGTTTTTTTCTCATTACTTTTATTATAAAAATCAAAATTAAAACAATCAGTCATAATCATCTTAAATCTTATCATTGTTTGTCTATTTCTCTTTTGAACATAGAAATTAATGTTGAAATTAGTTAATATTATAAGCATCAGTTTAGGAGTGGTGGAGATTATAAAGTTTTTGATTGAGATCATAAACCGATTGATGTTAGATCACCGTTGGAAACCTGGAAGCACTGGATAGCCGTTTCGTCCTATTTTGGGTCACGCAATTTCGTGAATTGGTTGATGTTAGACACTAACACCACTGGATGCCGACTCAGTGATCCAGTAGGTTAAGCGTTCGCGCTTGAGACTGGAGGCCCTAGGTTCGAATCGCGCGAGTGGGATTGTGGATGCACACTGCTCAGGGGTCCAAAAATAGGACGACGCAGCCGTCCAGTGCTTCCAGGTTTCCAACGGTGGTCTAACATCAACCGATTCATGATCTCAATCAAAAAAATAAAATGAGAAGATCAGTTTTTTTTGTTTTTCCCCTTTAAATTATTTTAAGTATTTTATTATCATTATGAAATATCAAGTGGTAACTTTAAAAAAACCTATTGTGTACTGATGTTGCTTAACAACCAGATTAAGGCTATCCTATTATTACTTTTTAACAAATAATGTTCTTTTAAAGAATAAACAGCTGGAAGTAAAGTTGTTATTGTTGTTTTTTGTATTCTAACCAAGTTTATTTGACCTTTTTAAAAACCATATTGTTTTAGGGGAATAACATAAATGTTCTTTTAGTTTCCAATGTACAAATTCACTATACAATGAATTACATGTGCGCTCTATGAAATCTCTGGATAGGATCAAATTTTTATGATCAAAATATATGAAGTAAATGATTGTTTATATTCTTCTTCCAGTAAAGTCTATGATGGCATCACTAACTAATCAATTTTTCTATCAGAAGACTTTCTTTGTTAATGTTACTGAGATATTAATATGAAAATGTGGTACAAAACACTATTGAAAGCCTTCTATTGAAGAATTCAATAAAACTAAGACATTCAATAAATCTTGCAGCAATATCTCACATCAAATCAAATGTACTATTCTTATTGACTAACACTGAGATTAAAGTTAAGAGATTTTACAATTGTTTGATACACACAGTAAGTATTTAAGTGTATATAAGAATATTATAAGCAAAGATAAATGATGGCTAGTAATGGAATCCAGTACATGTATTTCATCCTGTTCGGGACTCGTCAACTGGATATACCTGCATCCCAAAGTTGATATTCACTCCGGGACTCGAACCCAGAGCTATCAACTATCGAACACTTAATTATCGTACAATTAGTTTCCCTTTTTTGTTGGTTAAAAGAAGAAAAATAAAGATAACAGAGTAATATATGTTGATTTATTCTATGGGTGATGGTAAATCAGTTGATGAGGTTGTGAATCTACATCGACTAAACGGTTGGGCAACGTGTTGCGTATGCCTGAACACCGATTACGACGACACGCATTGCTGACTAGTGTTGGAGACAGTTGGGAGAAAGTTAGGGGCGGCCAAACCAAAAGGTGGTATCAGTGCCTGAAGTCACTTACTTCTAGTCTGAACCATGTAGGTAGATGCAGACTATCATAACCAATGGTTGGATACTCTGAGTGACATGGCTCAGAATCCATCACAATGGCATCGATATATACACTCTTTGTCTTCCTTTAAACAATGAGATTAGAATCGTTTCATATCTTTTTATCAACTAATTCTTTCTTCCTATACTATATTCTTATATGCAATCTTTCTTTTATATATTACCATCACTGAATTAACTACTTCTATGAATTTGATGTTCATCTTGTTGTACTTATGAGGTATGGCAACTTCGACCGATGCACATATGTATATGTTCCTGGTCCTACGTTGTAGCTGACTGACTGACTTATCATTAAAAATCAATATACTATTCGAAACATCATTCATAAAGATTAGAAAGTATTAATAATATGTTTATTAATTCTACAAGTTAAATATATGAATATAATAAAACAGATAGTTGAATGGCAACAGAAATGTAATTGATTAGAGTTAGAACACAAAATTTGAAAAAAAAATTGGAAATTATAATTAAGGTCATTAAATAAGGTAAATTTCATGTGATGAACATAAATGACAATGAAACTATCAAGGTAAAATGATTTTAAATTACATCTTTTCAATAATATAAATTCAGTTTACATTCATTTCCAGTATAGGGTCGTGAAGATTATTATGTTTTTGATTGAGTTTATGAACCGATTGATGTTAGATCATTATTGAAAACCTGAAAGTGCTAGACGGACGTTTTGTCCTATTATGGGGCTTCTCAGTAGTGCGTATCCAAAATCCCGCTCGTGGGGTTCGAACCCAGGGCCTTCAGTCTTGCGCGCAAACACTTAACCTCTGGATCATTGAACCGACCGGCGTTCAACGTTGTTAATGTTTAACTTCAACCAATTCCTTTATTGGAACGCTTTTGGCAAAGTATAATCAATTTGAAATTCATTGTTTACTGAAAAATATTGAATGATTTTTTAAATATCAACATCATGTACACTGTTGAATAAATGATAAATGATAGTACTGCTGAGAAAAAATGCTGCCTAATCTTTTGTGGAATATAGTCAATGACACAAACACCTAATCTTTGTTTGTCTTCTTCGAATTTACAGGCTTCAACGCATTCATGTAAAAACTTGCCTCTTAATTTCTGTATCACACTATAGTCAGATATTTTTCTCAGCAATTAATCAAGAATTTTGACCCATATTGTCTTCTTGACTAAAATTACACCAAAAATCATTATCAGGTCAAAGAGTATTAATAGTTTTCATTATCCTTTAAGTTTCGTAATGTCTTTTGGTAATCATTAAAGAAACTTTATTATCACACAGTTACCTGAAAAATAATTCTTAAAACTCTAGTACTAAAATGAGTTGAATTCACTTGGTATTGTTTTACTTGTATCTTCCCATTGAGGTTTAAGACTGCAATTGATCACTCTACTATTGGTAGATGTGCATGTGGTGTTTGAATGAACTAATGATTCCTTTGTACTTGTTTAATGCTTGATTTCGAATTCCAAATACAGTACATTCGTTCTTGCTTATCTAGTACTTCTTGATCGGATTACGTTATTTCTGGGATTCTTAGTTCGTACTATAATCCAAGTACTCCTAATCATCATAGTACATACTGTGTATATGCCTCGATATTGCCTCAATTCACAAGCTTTTATAAGCAAAGCACATATGCCAATAACAAACTGATCAATTGCAGTTTTAAACCTCAATGGGATCAGTAGCTAAGTGGTTAACGCGATGGCGTTTGAAGCGAATGGTACTGGGTTCGAGTCCCGTAGTGAACATCAACTTTGAGATGCAGGTACACCCAGCTGACGACTCCTAAATAGGACGAAACGCGCGTATTGGATTCCACTGCTAGCCACTATCCATCTTTTCTTCTAAAATGAGTTGGTTATTTTAAGAAAAAAATGTGTATATAATGACGTAGTAATGCGCAAACCTTATGTAAACATTCTTTTATGAGTCATTTAGCCGGTAATACATCAGTCGGTTTATTGGAGTTTCTTCACTTTAATATAAAATTCACAGAACTAAAAGTTAAATAAAACGGTACTTAAACTATACGATACTCAATTATCAGGATACATGAAGAAAAATTACAAAAATTTGTAAAGTCCTACATAATTTTATAATAATCAGCTGCTTTCTTGGCTGAAGATGAAATCGTGTAAGTAGCTAATTAAAGAAAGATACTAAATAGATTGAAAGGAAAACTCGTTTTCTATTGTTAGCCTACACTTGTAATTTTTTTTCTTTCGGATAGTCAATCAAAAAGATTTATGTGGTAGTAAATTAGCATATTGATGAATAAAGATGTTCAGTTATGTCAGTTCTTTATATGATAAAGACGTTTACTGACTAGTATATTTTTTGGCAAAGTTCTCTTTTACAGGATAGAGTTGCTGATTTTACTCCCAACCCTCTCCTTTTTTACCCTAGCTTGGGACCGGCAGTAACCTTAGAATAGCTGCAGTCGGTGTGGTGTAATAAAGAGTAAATACATATGTACCTTATGTTCAACACTTTTAATACCACTTGTTGAAATCATGAGTCAAATGAAGCTAGACCATTATGGAAGGCCTGGAAGCACTGGATGGCCGTTTCGTCCTAGTATGGGATTCCTCAGAAGTAGGCATCCACGATCCCGCACCCCGCGGGATTCGAACCCAGGACCTATCGGTCTCGCACCAGGCGCTCAACCAAATTTTAATACTTTTTATTTAGACACACACATTTTTTTGGGAAATTATACTTTTTAAAGCGCTGGTAACTCTATATCTCAATTATCATATATAATCTGATGCAAACAGTATCATTACGCAAGATTTTCACTTGAATGTATTACTACTGCTTGACGTCTACTTTGTGATTTAAAATACAGTAAATGGTATGGACTTTGAAGAATATCTGTCAGTTAATTCAAGCAGCTAATATCATTCAATATCGTCATCCCTAAGTGTTCTTTTACTGGAGTAACTTAATAAAAATGTATTCTTATTAAAGAGTGATTTTCCATTCATTTTTTCAAAATACAAAGTATATTGGCCTGGCAAAACAGATCTGAAATAGAGACAAAAAAAGCAATGATAATCTTTTTGATTGAGATCATGAACCGATTGATGTTAGACTCCTCAGCAGTGCACATCCACGACCCAGCTCAGTGGTCCAGTGGGTTATGCGTTCGCGCGCGAGACTGGAGGCCCTAGGTTCGAATCCCGCGGGGGGGGATTGTGGATGCACACTGCTGAGGAGTTCTAAAATAGGACGAAACGGTCGTCCAGTGCTTCCAGGTTTCCAACGGTAATCTAACATCAATCGATTCATGATCTCAATCAAAAACTTATTTATCTTCATAACCTCTATGCTGACAGCGATTATCTATTTTATCTTATGTTTTTAAATGCTTATGGATACTTTTGAAACTTCATATGATTAACTATTATTATCAAACATCTTTATAACAGTATCAATGCACACCAAATACTTGAATAATGTGCTAGAGTCTTTAGGAGTTCATGTACAAATGTACACCTTAAATTTTTATCAGAATAAGAATTTCATTTCAAACGTTTCACAATTCAAAGTAGCATTTTTATTAATTAGGTTACCATTGCAAGCATATATTTATGAAATGTGAACTTCTCATATATTGACTAATTTATCAGATATCCATAATACCAGCCAAAAATGTCAGCCAATTTTAGGAAATATTATAATTATTACAAGTGATATTATGAAATACAATTACATTGTAAGTTTTATAAACATTTCGCAGTAATCTTTATTAAAGATGGATACAATGCCAATTTATTACGTTACCGAGTAATTACGTAACCAAATTTTTAGTTTAGAGTATTTATAAATGACTGTATATATTTTTTCTGGATACATAAATATGGTCTTCTGGAGTTGATCCAGATAGCTCCGGCTTTGTAAAGCAGTCGTAATCTAGCTCTGTGAGGTAGATATTTTGGAACTTGATATAAAACAGAGAAAGCTTCCTCTATTTTGATATGATGTTCACTACCTACCAAGTGAGAAAGAATGGTGCTTTTAATTGATTTGGTAACTCTTTTTCTCAACCAAGCTGGTACATGTTCACGAACACGCAAGGATAAAGCCCTCTGAGTACGGCCTATGTGACTAGTTTCACAGGAGCAGTTGAAATGGTATACACACGTGGAAGAGCCCATCTTCGGTAACCTATCCTTGATTAGCTGTGTGAGTACTGGTTTAGTTGAGAGAATTATGTGTAGCTTGGCGGCGTTTTTGAATATTCTATGTGGATTTTTAAACTGCTGAAATGACTGTATATTAATGAATGTTAAATCTCTTTACTTTAATGTAGTATCTGCTCTTACTCAAACTATCAGCATAGGATTCGGAAGAGACCACTTGAGTTAAGAAAAAATAACTAAAAAAATGTACATAAATTTTAAACCCCTAATTTGAAACTCACTACATATATAGTGTAACATAAAATTTATTATTGTTCATTAGTATGAATACATCACTGAAATCTCCGTATAAACCAGTGTATTTCGATAATGAATGCTCACTGCTGAGGAGTCTCACAATAGGACGAAACGGCAGTCCAGTGCTTCCAGGTTTTCCATGTTGGTCTAGCTTCAACTTATTCATGATCTCAACCATTGAAATATAATAAGATGAAGATTATCAGAACTATGCGATGATATATTAGCGCAATACATTTCGAATAATCTGATCACACATAATACACTTGCTTAGAACATTTATAAATATGAAAAATAAATGGCCAACTAGACTGGAAATGGGGTAACAGGAAACAAGGATAATAATAATAATAATAATAATAATAATAATAATAATATGAAGACAATTCGGAACCTAATCACTCTGGATAACAAGCCAATTTTACTAGGGTAGGTTTAAGGTGATAACAAACTGTTTTTGAATACACAAAGGAGGTCTGGATTTTCCTATGACCAATGCTTCAATAAACCTTAGTATACGCCATTTTACATTTTTGCACAACATCACGAAAGCCTAGTTATGATCAATCTTATGTCCTGTTTCGATTATATATTTGGTAATAGGGAATGATGGACATTTATCCTCTACTGTTATTGCGTCATTTAATTCTATTGTTTCTGCAACCATTTCGGTACATGTTTACACATCCTAATTTTGAGATCACGATTGCTCCTCCCTATGTATGTGTGACTACACACACTTTTAAATTGGTAAACTTAGTCTATGTCTTTATCAAAAATTATAATATTTCAATAATTACATAATTTTCTTGTGTTTCAGGTAATCACAATTCAAGGTGAAGCAGTAAGATATCGTTTATTAGATGTACTTGAATTTGATGCAACACGAAAATGTATGTCAGTAGTTGTACAATTTGTGCCCAAAGAGAATAATGAATCTGAATCATTAAATTCTCCAGTTCTTATTTTGTGCAAAGGAGCTGAAACAAGTCTTTTGAGTCGAGTAAGTAATTTTCAAATTTAATATTGATAAGTCTTGTTAATTTGAATGCTTTATTCGGTTTCTAACCTATTCTGGTAACCCGCAATCTACAACTATACAGCCACCTGAACTCGAAAGAAAAGACGCAGAGAAACACGGGCATTTATAGATGTTAACATTTGTTAAATCAACATCATACTTTGGCCAATCCGCTAAAAACATTATGCTACTGATCAATAGTGGCACGCCACGTTGACATTCTAGAAAGTTCCATCATGCTCTGATTGGCTAGGACTCTTCGTCTCCTTTAGGGCCTCTGGAGGCTCCAGTGCAGTTCTCGGAAAGCCGACTCAACAAATTTAATTGCTATTTAATTTATACTTTCATCAATTAGACTTTTTGTGTTTCTAATTCCTGTCTGTTCTTGTATTATTAAATTAATTAATCAAACAAATATTCTGATTTCATTTTAAACCAAGATAACTTGCTTACAATTTTTTTGAAACAAACTATGAAGTAAAGGTTAATGTTAGTTATGTTCATAACTAACTGATCAAATCGTTGTTTAAGCGATCACCACATTGATCTGGTCTGATCTACTTGTAAACTAACCCTGTTGCATGTAACCTCACCAATTGAAAGACATTATTATCCTATTATGTTAGTGTGACTCATAATTTTATACATTTCGATAAGACACGTAATACTGGTTGATAAATTTGTGCGTTTCACTGAATAACTGTAATTTCCTTAATTACTAATCTTAATTGTTTTTACGTTCAGAAATAGGTCAAGTTTAAAGCCAAGTTGTCCTTGTTCTAACCATAGCTTTCACATAGACTTTGTGATCTCCAGTATCGCGTTTACAGTTCTAGTAATATATTTGAAAGACAAATTAAATCCTACAGTTAACGAATATCATTCTTTTGATAATAACGTCTTCAGTTATTTAAAATTAAACTAGTTGGTAGGTAATCAGACTAAATGTGGTGTAGACTCAGCTTGATTCAACTGAAGTGACTAATTTAGTATGAACAATACCATTTTACAAATCGTAACTGTAATTGATATATGTATATGTATATATAAAGAGAGAGAGAGAGTCGCATTGTGGTGTGTGCTACTTATGTTGACATAAGTAGTATATGATGTTAGTCGTAAACAGAAGGTCCGAAAGTAGAGAGACAAGATGATCGAACAGTAAAGAATGGAAACAAAATGCAATTTGTATGAAAATGCAAGAACAATGAAGTCCGAGTCATTTTGAGACAATAGATGGACATTTTTGCAAATTAAGCATTTACTTTATGATTGCTAGATTTTATTAACAAGTCCTGTTATTTTGTGTTACATACATTCGATTGTCCCACTGGTGTTCTTGTTCACTGCAGTATTACTACGACATGACATATATTAATCAACTCTTTTTAATCACCAGGCCATTTTTATTTATTCATGTGGTGTATACTGTGGCCTATGAAAATATGAAATACTTCGACATAGGTGTTTATGATCTTAACACGTAAACACTTCGTGGATTTGCATCGTTAATCAATTACTTCGATAACCATTATAATATAAATCTCAACGGTGTTTGAAATCAGATGGCAATAAGATGCGGCAACTACAGTTGATTAGTGGATAGCACGGATAACAAAGCTATAAGCATATCGAGCGAATTTGAAGCAAAGGGGCAAATAAGTATATGCGAGAAATTATATAAAAAAATTTATAGCCAAATCGCATAAGGGCGCAGCAACGAAAAGCAAAAGCTGATAATAGGATTTGAACATATATATGCATGAGAAGGAGGATGAATCATCGAGCAATATTTAAGCAATCAACATTTTAGCTAGAGTCTGTTATGTTCCCTAATGATCATAACGGTACAAAGAAATATGCGAATTGTTTTTAATTCAAATAACATTGTCTGTTAAGTAAGTTCATAAAAAGACTTAACCAAAATTAACCATAAAGGAAATTGGATGTAGGATAGTTGTTATTTACTGTTACTCGGAAAAGACGGTTAAGGAGTTTCAGCCTATGAATGGTCAAGTAAATAATGACTGTCATCTAATTAATATTATTGATTTAGTGCAGTTAATATCTATGTGTACCAATTTAATCCTGTCAAAACTAATATATAGCCGATGAAGTGTGAAAGCAAACTAGCCATACTTATTACAATGATTGGAGTTATTATTATTATTATTACACCATCATTCCATGAGAGTGATCAATACAATATTGATTCTCGATATTTATTAAGGCGCACAAAACAAAATTTCCTTACAATTATAATTCATATTCAAGTTATTGTTTAATTGGAATGTTTATTTATTAAAATAAATTATTCACTTACATTTTTCTTCTATTAAGATTATTAAAATAGGTCATTATGATAAGTAAATTGATTACTTTATGCATTTGAGATGATTTAAGAAGTTAATTTTAGAAATATAAAGTGATGTATTAGAAATTTCGACGTGACTTTAATTTATGGACGAGCCAATCAGAAGCATTTGGGAGATTTCAAGGTCACGGCGCCAACATCAGTATTGAATGCTAACGTACGATCGGTTCACAGGGAATTTTGTACAAAACGTGATAACTGAGCGGCTATAACAAATAAAACGGTGAGACTATAATTTGCGGACGAATCAATCAGGTATGAGATAACAGATCTCGGATTTTGGCGCGAAAACCTTTCATCCATTTGCCTAAATAGATTTCTGACATTATAGCTGATGTCAATTCGTGATGAAAACTCTATATATAATTTCTAACTAAAACAACTTACGACAATTATTGAGAAGTGGATAATAAAAGCACCGGTAACACTGGCTGCAGTCAGGTACTACAGTATATACGGATGATTGGAGAGCGAACATACTTCTACATAGGTTTGGTTATGTGCATCGTGTCGTTATCCACAAGTGGGATATTGTGTACTCAACAACCAGAGTGCGCACATACAATATTGAAGCTATGTGGTCGAGGCTGAAAGGGTTTTTAAGACTTTATCATAGCTCCAGAGACCGACTATTCCGTAGCCATATGGATGATTTCCTCTACTACATGCATTACGACTTTAGAACCTCTGAACCTCTTTCTAACGTTGACGGGTTTTTGAACCACGTATAAGAAGCGTATCCACTTTATTTTTTTGGTTTTGTATAACATATTTTTACTCTAAACTTTCTGTTTACTGATTGGCTAATATTTCTCAAGGTCACTTAGGTTTCGTTCGGAGATCATCCATAAATTATAGTCACGCTGAAATTTTTTCTTTTCAAAAAATTAATCCGCTAAAACCATTGAATTCAAATAAAACAAAAAAATTGGAATAGTTGAATTCATGAATCAATTGAATCTAGACAACCATAGAAAACCTGGAAGCACTAGACGGCCGTTTCATCCTAATATGGGACTTTTCATGAATTCAACTATTAAAATTACTATTATATCCACAAAATCCATCTCTCATTATAATCATCATATGCTCACTAGTGAGATATTTCCTGGAGTATTAGTGAGAAGCCGTGTCAATGGAGTACAACCGGGTCGGTTGTGGGATGGTAACTCACTGATGACATTAACACAGTTGAATGCCGGTAGGCTCAGTGGTCTGGAGGTTAAGCGCCTGTATGCAAGTCTCATA
The DNA here is from genome assembly GCF_000699445.3 of Schistosoma haematobium. Lineage (NCBI taxonomy): Eukaryota > Metazoa > Platyhelminthes > Trematoda > Strigeidida > Schistosomatidae > Schistosoma > Schistosoma haematobium. The sequence goes on from NC_067195.1 coordinate 78,208,335, forward strand.
GGCCCTGGGTTCGAATCTCGTGAGGTGGGATCGCAGATGCGCACTGTTGAGGAGTCCCACACTTGGACGAGACAGCCGTCCAGTGCTTTCAGGTTTTCCATGATGGTCGTGCTTTAATTGACTCATGAATTCTATTATTAAAATTACTATAATATTCACAAAACCCCTCTATGATTAAAATAAATTAGAATTCAAGAGGATATCGGTCAAATTATGATTTATTTTAATTTATATTACATAATACTTCATGAAACTGTATTGATGTAGTTGTCTTGAATGATAATAAAATGTTTCCAAATTAAAATACTAATTTGAATATTTAAGAAATAAATAAATAACCCGCAGTTTTTGTACAGTCATAAAATGAGTTTAGCTCTTACAGGTTAAGCGTCCACGTATGAGGCCGAAGGTTCTAAGTTTGAATCTTGCGTGCAGGATCAAGGATGCACACTTCTGAAGAGTCATGTATTGCGACGAAACAGCTGTCCAGTTTTTTTGGGTTTACTATGATGGTCTAACATTGATCGGTTCGTGATCTAAATTAAAATACTAAAATAGTTGGTCAGTCACTCCAACTTCAACATAAGTATAAGCTTATGATTTAAACAAACGTGTAGAATATAAATTTTGTTTGGTTGTATAAATAGTTCTGTCCGAAACGGTGATAGAACCTTTATTAATACAAGTCATCATTTAATAAGAAATAAAAGTTGATAGATTTCTCGGCAGGAGTAAGATTCATAGACGAGTAATCAGATTTAAGTTGATGAACTTTGAATGTTGTCTCTGAATTTACTCAACTGTATGAACAGATAGCAGCTCAATCTTTAATTTCCAACCGTAACTTTGAAATCTAATTTTTAATTCTAATTCTTTACAATAATTTATATCCTTATTGTGGGACTAGTAAGTAATTGAAGTCTCTCATGATCACTTTAGTGTCGTTTAAAAGTCACCAATATATTACAGTCTGACCGATTTCTTATAAAGATACTGCTGATCAAAACCATGATGTTAAACATATATCAGTTGAAGCTATTAAATCAGTATAGAAGTTAATCACTTTCGAAAGCTCTTCAATCTGTTTCGAAGAAAAAGTTTCAATACAAATAGATTGTCTTCCAAACTTAAATTTACTCTAACGATCTTTCGCACACATAAATGAGTTGAGTTGTATGATACTTGATTATTCTCTTATTATTATGTAATCCTTCCGATTACCATTGCTTTTACTTGGCCTTAAGTTTAATTGGTTTTCAATAGTTTACAAAAATCAACATCTTTATAAGTAGGAGAGTTCACACAACTCGGTTCATCATAATCAAGTATGTCTTTAAAAAATTGTTGCTTTATCTCTTAGAGATTTTCTTCTTCAAAGTGAATATGTAGTATTTATTGAAGGCTTCATAAAAGTAAATTCATCTGAAGATTATCTGTATAGGGTTTTGGAAATTGTTGAGTTTAAATTAATATCATGGATGGATCAATGTTAGATCACTATTGAAAACCTAGAAGAGCTAGACAGTCGTTTCGTCGGAGTATGAGAGTCCTCAGCAGTGCGCATCCACAATCGCGCACACAAACTGTTAGATAACCGATTTTTTATTAAGTTTCATAATTAAAAACGTCTGTTCTTTATTTCATGTTATTACATAAACTAACTGTGAATGTTTTTTGTAAGCAATGATGGATAGTGGCTAGCGGTGGAATCCAGGATGCTCGTTTCGTCCTGTTTGGGACTCGTCAGCTAGATGTGCCTGCATCTCAGAGTTGATGTTCACTCTGGGACTCGAACCCAGTACCATTCTCTTCAAACGCCATTGCGTTATCCAAATAGGGCGGAACGCACGTCCTGGATTCCACCGCTAGCCATTATCTATCATTGCTTACAAAAAGCTTGTGAATTAAGGCAATGTCGAGGCATACGCACAGTGTGCACACATGCCAATAACAGACTGATCCATTGCAGTCTTACACCTCAGTAGGAAGATACAAGCCAAACAATACCAAGGGAATAACTGTGAATGTATTTATATCGACATAGTTTCAGGGGGTTTTTTTAACAAAAGTACCAGACTTTAATTTTGTTCAAATTAATAATCTTTACTGTGTTTTTTTTATTAACATTTTATAGTCTAATTAATCAAAATTTATTATTATATTGACGACAATTTAGATTGATCATATGGAACAACCTAACACATTCAATGCATATGGAGATCCTTTAGGTGATAGTTTCTGTGGTACAGCTGGATTAAAATTACGAATGGATTCTGAACAAGTTATGAAACAAGTGACTGAATTTGCAACTTTAGGTTTACGTACATTAGTTATGGGTATACGATTAATCACTATTAAAAAATGGAATGAATTAAAAACTAAACTTGATAAAGCAAGAAGTATAGTGAATGAAGGACGTCAAAAAGAATTAATTGCAGCTTATAATGAAATTGAAAAAAAGCTTACATTAATTGGATGCACTGGTATAGAGGATATGCTTCAAGATGGTGTTCCTGAAACTATAAAAGCACTTCGAGAAGCTGGAATTAAAGTTAGTTTGATGTTGTTTTTTTATTGTTACTTCAAAATTAAATCATATTTTGTTTGTTTAGGAATACCTTCATATTCTATCTTATATTTTATACAAGTAATGTTTTAGGAGTTAAACGAATATTCTCTAACAAGCATTATTCTTTTTCGAATTTCATTCACTCACAACTTACGTCTGTTACTCTTCGTAGAAGAGCATAGACCATCCACCAACACTCTCCATCCAACCTTGTCTTGGGCAATCCTTTCCAGCTCCTTCTAGTTGTTATTCATCATTTTCATATCTGCTTCGATTTCCCGACGTCATGTGTTTTTGACCTACCTCTTTTCCGTTTCCCTTCAGGATCCCAAGTTATGGCTTGTCTCGTGATGCAGTTTGATGATTTGCGTAATGTATGTCCTATCCATTTCCATCCTCTCTTCCTAACATCCTCTTCAGTTGAAAGCTGATTTGTTCTCTCCCACAGAAGGCTGCTGCTGATGATATCTGGCCAATGGATGTTGAGTATCTTGCGTAGACAGCTATTTATAAATACTTGTACCTTCTTGATGATAGTTTTTGTAGTTCTCCAAGTGTCAGCTCCGTATAGTTGAACTGTCTCGACGTTCGTATTGAAGATTTTGAAAATTCCGCCTGTAGGTCTCTTCTAGATTTACTGCCGGTCCCAAGCCCGGATAAAGGAGGAGGGTTGGGCATGGGATTAGCGACCTCATCTCGTAGAAAACTAACTCGTTCGAAAAACGCTAACCGATAATGGTGTAAATTGTGAATAATATCAGACTAGGTGGTTTGTTCCCTCCCACAGCTGGCTGCTGCTGATGATATCTGGCCAATGGATGTTGAGTATCTTGTGTAGATAACCGTTTATAAATACTTGTACCTTCTTGATGATGGTTGTAGTAGTTTTCCAAGTAAACAAATCATATAAAATAATAAATATATTTTTTGATATATCCTAATGAGTAGAAAAATTGTGCTTTTGACGTTTTGTTACTTAATGGCATTGATACCTTAATAAAAAATGTTATAAAAATATGAAAATTTCATTTCTAAAAGTTTGTTGGATTTTAAATATCTAAAGTTTAAAACTATTAATTACTCGTTTGTAAAGTATTTAAGTTTTTATTTGAGATCACGAACTGATCAATGTTAGACCGCCATTGAAAATCTAGGATCCTTGGATGCCCTTTTATTCTAGTATGGAGCTTCTCAGAGGTGTGCATCTACAATCTCACACACGGGATTAAAGATTTGAACCTCCGGTCTCTCGCTCGAACGCTTAACCTGTAGACCTATGAGTCGTTATCCAATGGTGTTGATATGGTATACCGTATCAATAACAGTAAAATGACTAACTGCTATAATAATAGCGGCAAAATAATACTGACAATTATCTCAAAGTAAAATGTTAATTACAACTACGTTACTTTTAAATTGGTATATCAGTATTTAACTTTTGTTTAATTGCCAAATTCTTGTGAATTACTTATTCTCTTTTAGTTAAACAATATTTATTAACTTTGTCTTTTTGTTAATAGTTTGAAAAACAACTCATAGAACATTAAAACTTAGCTGAAAACCTTCATTGTTTTATTTACTAGACTGAGAATATTAGATGTGATAAGTGAACGTATTATGGTACCCTTTAGACTTAGATCTCATTTCATTAGAGCAGATGAACAATCCTAAAAATTCTAACCGAATGTTAGATGGGTCAAAATAGTTAGTGTGAAACCCTGGACATAAATTTCGTGCTGATTGACACTCTCCACCAAAATGTTTACATGTAATCTTGATGGAATCGATCGATTCGTATCTTTGTCACTTAATCTCACATTCTGAGATGTTACCACTAAGTTCATTCGATATATTTACACTTTGAAACTAAAATTAGTATGGTTGGACCATTTTAATCAACACTGATTCCCACGAATGTCCAGATTACATTATTCAGTTAAGTGCTGATTACATTAACGAACATTATATTTTTCAGGCTATTAGTTGAATAATAGAATACTTTCAGTGAGCCGAATACTGTCAAGCGTTTTTTCAGCGAGTTAGTTTTCTACGTGATGAGGACGCTAACCCCATGCCCAACCCTCCTCCTTTACCTGGGCTTGGGACCGGTAATAACTCTAGAAGAGCTACAGGCGGAGTTAGTGAGCAGAATGATAAGAAATAAATAAAGCAATATGCTACTATACGGTGTACTGAAGTTTGTTTGAAAGAAGCCAGTTATATTTAGCTCCCATTTGAACTGATAGTAACATCATCTTAATTAAAACTTTTATTTATCATTGTTGTTTTATTTAAACAAATTATTTTTAGATATGGGTACTTACAGGTGATAAAGAAGAGACAGCTGTTAATATTAGTTATGCAGCTGGACATTTTTATCCTGGTATGCAAGAAATTCGTGTTACCAATTTTGATGATACAGTGAAATGTGGAAGTTTTTTAAAAAGTCAAATTGAACGTATCAAAGAATCGAAAATTTATGATGCTGACACACAATTTGGAGTTGTTATAGACGGTCAGTCATTAAACTATGCTCTTGTGGTAAGTAAACGTATTAACAGCATCTTTATCTTAATGTAATTAAAATAAAAATTTGTTTATTGTCTGGTATTTTAAGTATTAAAGCCTTGACTTTACTCCAATTAAGATTAAAATTGGATTCTATCAAACGAAAAAGAACATCATACTTAAGTGATGTATATTAGTACTGTGGTGTGTGTTACATATGTCGACATAAGTAGTATATAATATCAGCCAGGAATAGAATGTCTGGTAGTAGAAGATTGAGAAGATCAAGAAGGGAAGAATGGGAACAGAAAGCAATTGGTATGAAAAATGCAGGAACAATGAAGTTTGAGAAAATTAATGATCAATTTGCAAATGAAGTAGTGGAGTATGGTTTTTTTTATTTTATCAAGTAACTCTTTAATTTTATGCGAAATATAATCGGTTGTACTCATCTGTGTTCGCCTTCGCTACAGTACTTTTATTCATAATTAAATTATTTGTGATGAATATATTTTGTATTAATATTGAACAGGATGTAAGAATAAATAATTCAATACATCTGTATAGTCAGAGAGGGGTTTTGTGGATCGCATAGTAATATAATTAGTTGAATTCATGAGTCTATAGAAAATAGACCACCATGGAAGACCTGGAAGCAGTGGACGGCTGTCTCGTCCTAGTGTGGGACTCCTCAGCAGTGCGCATCCATGATTCCGCCCCGCGATATTCGAACCCAGAAGCTATCGGACTCGCACGCGAGCGCTTAACCTCTAGAACGCTGAGCTGGCCGGCATCCAACAGTGTTATTGTCTAACTTCAACCAATCCACGAAATTGCGCCACCGTATACCATTGTTTTCAGTGAGTTACTATCTCACAACAGACTCGGTTGAACTCCACTGGTCACTGCCTCTCACTAGAACTCCAGGAAATACTTCACAAATGAGCATATGATGATCATAATGAGAGAGAGATTTTTTGGATGTTATAGTAATTTAATAGTTGAATTCATGAGTCGGTAGATGTTTACTACTGAGGAGTCCCATACTTGGAGGACTCGGCCGTCCATTGCTTCCAGGTTTTCCATGGTTGTCTAGCTTCAGTTCACTCATGAATTCAACTATTAAAAATATGTATAAGCTAATATCTCATTAATATGGTTCTTTGTAGATACATTAGTATATGTTAATCCTGATTTTTTACAGCTCATCAATCTTGATTTCTAATTTAGTAAACTGGTTTATTTTGATTGCGCCATAATCTTTTATTTTAATTAATTTAGATAATTCAACATTAATCATTTCAGTATTCGTTATAAGAAATCAATAAATAGGCAGTAATTTATGAAGTTTATCATCTGTCCCCTTATTTACAATTTTATTAAAATTTCTATACTTTTTCTGTACAAGTTACCCTATGTCACTGACAATCAAAGAGGTAAAATAGACTATAATTAAGAATCCTAATTTCTAAACATTAATCCGTTTCAGTAGTTGAAATCGTGAGTCAATTTAAGCTAGACCATGATGGAAAATCTGGAGGCACTGGACAGTTGGCCGTTTCGTCCTAGTATGGGACTCCTCAGTAGTGCACATCCACGATCCCGCCCTCAGCGAGATTCGAACCGAGGACCTATATGTTTGTTAATATTTGATATATTGATTACAGACATTTATTTAAAATCATTGGATGATCACAGTGTAGTAATCCAAGTGGTATTTGTCTAATGTCTTGTGTTAACTAGATTCTATCAATCAATAGTAGTAATGATCCAAGTGAATTAACCGTAACCTAAAACCTATTTTAATGATTTGTATTTAGAAAACAGATGGAAGAAATTGTTGAATATAGGTTAATTAACACTCATTAGTAAGATGTATTAGAGATCATGGGTGAGTTAATAACTCATATGGGATCCGAGTCAGCTGATACATAACAATGACAAATGCTAACTAGTACGAAACCTAGACTTAGAGCTTCAAAATAATTGTCTTAAACTATTTTAAATCAGCTGCTGGAAGTACATAACACGTTAACGTATGTATGTACAGATGGATGGATCGATATATATGTTTTCTGTATGATTTACTCTGAGAAGTGTGTAATGATACTTGTCTGAATGAAATCATCTGTATTTATTACTAGATTTAGTTAAACTCGAATATGATTAATCTGATGAATATGATCATTTACAGAACCAAGACATGAGATTTCAGGAGGTGTGTAAAAAGATCACATACTGAGGTAGACAATCTTTACTTTTTCTCAAATGAATCAAACATTTCTATAAGGGTTGTAAAGATTACAAAAATGATGCAATTCTAAGATGAACGTCAATCTCTCTAATGTTGATAGAAACATCATCAAACGCATTTGATCTCATACACCGTATCAATGATTGTCAGTAAGGTGAATTGAATAAAAATCGTCTATGCACACAATTCTATCAAATTATTTATGGTTGTGGAAAATTGTGTTTAAAAAATGATAGTGACTAGTAGTTTGCTAAAAAATAATCAGACTTCCGAGTACTTTCATAGATGTATTAAACGACTGAAACTATAACAATAAGACGTACTTCTTTTGTAGGCATAGTTCTAGTTTAAGCTCCTGGATGTTAAGAGCTTCGGCTATTTTTAAGAGCTGGATACGAAGAAATCTGGGTAGATTTGAATGAATCATATAAACAATCCAGGAGCTTAAATCAGAACTATGCGTACAAAAGAAGCACGTCTTATCGTTATCGTTACCTTGGCCTTAATTAACTGAAACTATGTTGGAAATATTAATAATGTACCATAAGTTTTGTAACTAAAGTATCCATAATCAAATCCCGTGTAATAATTGGATAGAATGGTAGAATAGATAATAAATTCTTTTATTTATTTAATGAAGATAATAAATCATTTGGTAATTAGATTATTATTATAATCAGTAACCTATCTACTTCATGGTTGTATCGATATTGAACTCAAACATATTTGGAAGTAAAGATGGATGGTGGCTAGCAGTGGAATCCTGGACGCGCATTTCGTCCCATTCGGAACTCGTCAGCTGGATGCACCTGCATCCCAGAGTTGATGTCCACTCAGGGTGTCGAACGCCAATGCTAACCACGAACGATCTTTGCTTAAAGAGCTAGTGGCTAGGCTATATCGAGGCAATCGGTAGAGGATGTACATATGCCAACAAGAGACTGATCAATTGCAGTCCTAAATAACAATGGGAAAATACAAGTAAAATATATTTAAAAGTATCAACAACTTCACTCTAAGGTAGTGTAACATATGATTGTGTTCTCTAGTTTATAAGTAACATACAATACTTAAAACTATCATTTTTAATTATTTAAGTTAATACTGTTCATTCAGTTTGTAATTTATTATTATAATCTCACAGTGAATTTCTCATTGCCCAGAAAAAGTGTATAAATACTATGCATAAGTTATTTTAGTAAATATAGTATATTTCAGATCAAAATATTTTGATTTTTGTGGCCCATTGATGATCTGACGCTGATTTGATCGTATGATGATGTTAACAAAATATATACATGTTGTCAACCCTTGTATATAATTATCGACTGAATTCAGGTAAGAGAATAATAATTACTTACTTACGCCTGTTACTCCCGATGGAGCATAGGCCACCGACCAGCATTCTGCAACCCACTCTGTCCTGGGCCTTCTTTTCTAATTCCATCCAATTCTCGTTCATTTTTCTCATGTCTATTTCCATTTCCCGGCGTAATGTGTTCTTTGGTCTTCCTCTTTTCCTTTGGCCTTGAGGATTCCATGTGAGGGCTTGTCTTGTGACGCAGTTGGGTGCTTTCCTCAATGTATGTCCTATCCACTTCCAGAATAATAATGGAATAAGTCAAATACAAGAATGAATTTTAAATATTTATATTTCATACACTCATTGTCACAGACAGACAGAGAAAAGATGCTGAAATTGACACTGGAGAAGGCAAGTGTGTTGACTAGTTTTGATCAAGCATGACTCAATATATTATAGCCAGATAAGAATAATCTCAAGACATGTTTAATAGGGTAAGCGATACATACATAAATATTCATATAAAAACAGTCAAAGTTAATAAGAGAATAATCTACAGGATTAAAGTGTGATTCAGGTAGAATGGAAAAAAAGATCGATGAGACTATGATTTATGGAAGACCTTTGAGCGACACTAATTCGACTTTAAGAACTGTCACCTACTTACTAGTGTCACATGAGTGTTAAAAACCAATGTGGAGGATTATAATTATGATTTATAATTGATGGTTTGGGTTAGGAATTAGATATAGGGTTTTCATCACGAATTAATATCAGCTAAACTGTCAAACGCTATTTAGCCAAATGTATGAATGAATTTCGCGTCTGTTATCCTAAATCTGTTAGGTTTTCATCCATAAATTATAGTCTTGTCAAATATTCGGTTCGAAAACTAAAATAACCCATATGAGCTTGATATAGTACTAGACACGACATAACAACACATATAAACGAACAATATTGTTTTCAATTAGATCGTCATCAGGCCTTACTTTAATGTACATGAATATTTATACGAAAATGAAAACCAATCAAGGCAATATGGGTTAATAATCACAATAAAATAGAATAAGTCGCCACACATAATAGATAAAATTACAAGTTGATAGTAGGAAGACAAGTGTACTAATAGTAGGTAAGAATAATAAAATACGATAACAAAAGTCTTATTAATAGTTAAACGTTGAAAATAGAAGGTCAAACGTGGGTAAATAGACTTGGAATAGTCATCATTACGTAATAAGAAGTGTGTAAATGATTAGATGGTGAAGAATACAAACGGCAAGAGGCGGAAAATTACAAACAAATACTAGATGTGAAAATAAGGCAAATGATAACAAAAATAGAATAAAATAAATAAATAATAATAATTTAAAAAATCGTTAGTTAAGTTATAACTGGCCATGGAAGGGATAGGGGGGTTACGAATTTCTTCTGCACACATAAATTGGGGTTATATGTACGAATTCCTATGGCTTCAGCTATATGTAGGATGAGGGAACGAACTACATTGGGAAATGATGGAAGTATACGATAGATCACTCGAAATGATTTCGATTTATCTACAGCATGACCGCTATCAATGAGATGTGCCAAGATAGAATTGCGAATTGTTTTTACCTGGCCCTTTATATAAACCAAGATGGTAAATGTTCACAAATTCGTTGGTTAAGTTGCCTGGTAGTACGCCCGATATAGCTATCTCCACAGGAGCAGCTAAATTTCTAAATGCACATTGAGGAGTCAACTCAGGTAACTTATCCTTCGTTTGTGTAGACATCAGAGATCGATAAGAGAAAGTCAACGCAAGATTGGCTGCGTAGAATGTCCTTGTGATTACTTTCGTTAACTTATATTTCAGAGTATCACTAGCCACATCCCCGTTGAATTGTAGTTTCATGTATAAAAATTTCTTACGAACAATCGAAATCTCCGACTTCTTTATTTTATCATACATGTACTTCTTAATGAAAGCACTAGGGTAGCCGATCTCAGTCAGCGAGTTGTTGATGAATTCAAGCTCCTGACTTAGAGTGTCTACTGTACAGATCTTTTTTAGTTCTGCTAGTGAGACATCTAACCATATTTTTCTTGTAGCATAACAAATCAAAAAGTGATGTTAAATATAATTATTTTACTATTTTAAATACAACCAAACATTCAATCAAATTCCTTACTCATTTTTTTAAAATATTTTCTACTTTGTCATAGGAACCAATGTTGTCTTGAATCATCATCAGCTAAACTATCAAAATTCTATTTAGACAAATGTATGAATGAATTTCGCGTCTGTTATCCTAAATCTGTTAGGTTTTCATCCATAAATTATAGTCTTGTCAAATATTCGGTTCGAAAACTAAAATAACCCATATGAGCTTGACATAATACTCTAGACACGACATGACAAATCCAAAAGAAGTGATGTTAAATATAATTATTTTAATCTCATAATAGTGCACGCAGTGTCATGTCACCTAGGCTGGTGACTACATTGCATCATGGTCGATAGCATTCAATCTGCACTAGATAACGACTTCACATACATGACATCATTGATCACCACCCAGTAATGAATCAATTGTGATAATTATTTTACTATTTTAAATACAACCAGCCATTCAATCATGTTCCTCACTCATTTTCTTTGTGTTTTTTTTAAAATATTTTCTATTTTATCAATAGGAACCAATAAGATCATTACTTACACAATGTTGTCTTGAATCATCCACTGTATTATGTTGTCGTTCAACACCATTACAAAAAGCTGAAGTTATACGTTTAATTAAAGAAAGTCGTAAAACAATACCAATTACAGCTGCTATTGGTGATGGTGCAAATGATGTATCTATGATATTAGAAGCACATATTGGTTTTGGTATTTATGGTAAAGAAGGTCGACAAGCTGTACGTGCATCCGATTATGCATTTGGACGTTTTCATTATTTAAAAAATGTATTACTTGTACATGGACATTTATATTATCAACGTGTATCATTATTAGTATTATATTTTTTTTATAAAAATTTAATCTTTACATTACCACAAATGTTATATGGTTTCTATTGTGTTTATTCACAACAATCTATATATCCACAAATTTATTTAATTTTATTTAATTTAATTATGACATCATTACCAATATTTTTATATGGAATCTTTGAAATCTCTATACCGAAATCAATTTTATTAGAATTTCCTATTTTATATCAAAATATAGCTAGAAATTATATTTTATCTAAGAAACATTTTCTTATATGGATTAGTTTAGCTTGTTGGCATGCATTTATTATTTTTTTTGGTACATATTTTTTAAGTTTTCAAGGTCATGCGAATGATCATGGTTATTCTAAATTAAGTAATCTTATATGTTTTGGTAATTTTATTATTTTGGTCATATTTCTTGTTGTAAATATTAAAGTACTACTGATAAGTTACTACTTAAATTGGATTATATTATTAATATGGAATTTAGCAATTATTATAAATATTTCAATCTTTTTAATATGTAATGATGTATTATTTCCTACAGAACTTGGTAAACAATTATATGGTACATATACAATTATGTTTACTGGGTCTGGTTGTGGTTTAATATGGTTTAGTATATTTTGTATAACATTATTAGCATTAATACCTGATTTAATTATACGTACTATTGATGATCAAAATTGGCAATGGAAATTAAATCATTTAAGAGATGAATTAAAAAAGAAACAAGGAGAATCGAAAATGCATACAAGAACATCAATTCGAGTATCAATTATGTCAAAACAATATGATGAATTAGATGATATTGAAGAAAAAGATGAAGTGAGTTTATTATTATGGATTGTTAATATTATTTTTTTGGGAATTAGCATTCGGTCTGCACTAAATAAGGACTTGACACACATGACATTGATCATCACCTAGTGATCAATCAATTGTGATTACATCTCAGTCCTATAGGAGGTCGGTCGTGGCTCAGATAGCTCGGTGGTAATGTCTGTGACTGTGAAGCTGGGTGATACGGGATCGAATCCGACAGCGAGCACCAGTTCCCTCAAGATTACACGTACACCTTTCTGACAAGTGCTAAGTAGCATGAAACTCGGGTCCAGGGTTTCCTGGTGACTACCTCCAACCACCATCTAATCTCAATATATAGTGCACGCAGTGTCAAGTCACCTAGACTGGTGGCCACATTGCAACATGGTCGATAGCATTCGATCTGCACTAAATAAGGATTTGACACACATGACATTGATCACCACCCAGTGATTGAATTAGTTAATAATAATGTAATACAATATAACATGTTTATAACATCGAACTACTGTATTTCACATGAACGAATTTGATAACACATAACACAAATGAATATATTATGCAACAGACTGAATACACTAGATCACTATACTAGATGATAAAATAAACAGTTAGACTACTAGAATAGATCATGTGATACACAATTCTGATCCAACAGTTTACGATCATATAAAGCTGAATAATGGTTTATAAAGCAACACGTTACGTTTAAAAAGTAGTCTATATATATTTATTAGAGCTGGAAATGACTTTCTTTATTCAGTCATCTATCACTGCTTGGAATATAATCAATCACGCATAAATAAACACTTTTATTTTATTAGAGTAATGATCATTATTCAAGTTATAGTGTTGGGTTCTAACTTGTCACGGAATATATCATAGATTGAAGCTTGTTAGACAACAGTTGAAAGCCAGGGATCGTAAATGGACACTTTTATCCTGAAGGCTTGAGTTATACGGAGAAAATCGAACATCGTAGTTGGTAGATTTCCATTCATCTTGTAGATGACTTTGAACAGTGAATCTGTTTTGATTGAAACGACTTACAAGGTAGTTAATTATTAAGCTTCTTACCCATTCACTATTGTCTTTTTTCAACTGTTATGGATAATATTTCTGAACTCTCTTGGATAGAAAACTTATTGAAGGGCTGATATACCTAAATCCACAAAGACAAATGAATTATTAAGTATACACGTAGTGAAAAACGAACACAATTTATTCTTTAGGTTTTCGTAAAATATAACTCGAGTGAATAATTATAACCCAAAGGTTGATCTGCACTTTTGTCACCCTTAAAGTCAATACTCTTATAAATCATTCTCTTTTAAACATAACTTATTGATTATTTTGGAGATTTGATGTTCATATTCTCGTCAACAAATCTCGACGGACATCTAATTTTCCTCAAGTATTTTTTTCTTACAGGGGTAGATTTTTCGTCTATGATATCATGACTGCAAATTCATTGGCTTTACCTGACAAGACATAAATAAATTCCTCTTTCTATTAATAAGGAATCCATCTGTAGAAGCTTGTTATGTGGTTCGTTTCATGAAAATCATCAAGCTAACCCAACTCATTTCACTAAGGATTTTCGAGTCTATTTTTACATGATAAATAATCCCTCAATTTCCTCTTTATTTCTTTTCTTTTTGTTTTTGTTTACAGAATATCTATGATTATACAAACCAAATCGTTGATGAATTACAAAGCCATCAAATAGATGATAAGTCAATGTATTCATTACCAAATAATACATCAACTAATAAACCATCCATGACATATAATGATGATGATGATGATGATAAACCAACTAACATTTTAAGTGTTTATAATGTAGTTTCATCGGATACAAGCACATTGACAACAACTAATCCAAACCATATTAATACTACTATACCAACAATTTATTATAATAATAATAATAATAATAATACAAATAATACAATTCATAATTCTAAAAGATATTCTTTAACAAATCATGTTACTATGCCTAATCCTATACAAATTAATCCAAATGCATTAAGTGTACCTAGGTTATATGAAAATAATGTTGACACTTTAAATGATAATAATCTTTTGACAAGATTTTAATTTTCCTTTTTTTTCTTTCTTTTTCTTTTTTGTTATTTTCAAAGTTTTTCTTCTTATTCTTATGTCAATTGAAGTACATTAAAGTGTGATAAGAAATGCATTTTTATTTTACATGTTATAATAGTACTAACAACAAACTTGTTTTATTTTTTAATTATCCTCTCAGATTATTGTTACTACTAATGACAATTATTATTATTATTATCATCATTATTTCTTGTTCAGGGATCTAATACATACACATATTACAGACTAAATAATGAATAATTTGTAAATCTAATTCTATTGTACAAAGAAAACATACTACTAATACTACTACTACTAACATTAATACTGATATTACTACTACTACTACTACTAATCCTACTTCTACTACTACTACTACTACTACTTCTACTACTACTACTACTACTACTACTACTAATACTGATACTACTACCACTAATACTGATAGTGCTACTACTACTACTATTTTATTTTAGTAACCAATATGAATTGAATAAAAGAATTTATATGATTTAACATTGTTTAACTATTCACTCTAATTCTATTTCAAGATTATATCCTTAAAACTAGAATACAGAGAGTAAGCGAGTGCGCGCGCAAGACAAAAAGAGACATGTTGAATCGTCTTCTTTTTTTTTTTTAAAAAAAAAAGCTCAATTGTTTCCCATTTCAATATACAGATCTTATATAGTAATCATCGTGTATACAAAGAAAAGAAAACTAAAACAACAAAAACAAACAAATCGATCATTGTGATACTGAATTCAATGTTCAATTTTCAATGTCATTTATTTATATATTTAATTATTATTAATAATGATAATAATAATAACAGATATAGATATCTTTTTACTGTATTGTTTGTTTTATTTTCCATAACATTTTTTTCTTTATAAATTATTCTTTAATTCATGTATATTATAACGTGTATAAATGTTTTTATCGATGTATGTGTGAAAGTTTTTTAGTAAATATTATTTTGTAAATTGAAATTTCATTCATATCAGAAGGGGTCATTGTAGATATTCTAGTAATTTCAATAGTTGAGATTATGTGTTAACTGAAGCTATACCACCATGGAAAACCTGGGAGCACTAGACGGCCGTTTCGTCCTATTGTGGGGCTCCTTAGCAGTGCGTATCCACGATCCCGCCTCCTCGGCGAGATTCGAACCCAGGGCCTGTGAGATTCGCGAGCGAGAGCTTAACCATTAGACCACTGAGCCGGCTGGCATCCAATGGTGTTAATATCTAACTTCAACTAATCCACGAAATCGCGTGACACATCCACCATTGTCATCAGTGAGTTACTATCTCACAATAGACCTGATTGAACTCCGCTGGGCAGTGCTACGCATTACAACTCCAGGATATATCTCTTGAAGCCAGTCACTAATGAGCATATGTTGATTCATATCAGAAGGGTTTTGTAGATATTACATTAATTTCAATAGTTGAGATTATGTGTCAATTAAAGCTATACCACCATGGAAAACCTGGAAGCACTAGACGGCCGTTTCGTCCTATTAGGGACTCCTCAGCAGTGCGCACCCGAAAATTTACTTATCAAATAAGATCACGTAACAATCAAAGAATAAAGAAGGAATGGGGGAAGATGAATATAAATGTATAGTTTACGTAAATAAATTCATTGAAAAGCAAAATTTCTATTCTTTCCTTGTCACTTGATTACTGAGTAATCTCATTTAGTAACTAAATTATTAAGAGTTAAAACTCTTAATTTTCATAAAGTCTATTTATTGTCTGTGATCAACTTGATGATGAGCTTTTCTTTTTTTTAAGTATCGGAAATAATTTGTTTCTAAGTGTAACAGTTATTTTTCTCTTTTTTTCTCCGTGTAGCCATTATTTGTACTCGAAATTATTGAATTCGTTAGTAGTATAGGTGATTACCATCTTTAAAGAATATATATCCTTAGATTTTGGTTAATTCATATACTGAGATTTATTCGTTTGAACAGATTTCTCATTATACACAATAATATTGACTAACAATTAGTGAGAATAATTGAGGATACTGAGTATTTGAATTTTATATGATTTGGTTCGATCTACACTAACAAGGACTTGACACACATGATATCGGTCACCACCTAGTAATCAACCAACTCTGATTACATCTCAGTCCTACAGGAAGTCGGTCTCGGCCCAGATAGCCCAGTGTTAATGTCTATGACTGTGAAGCTGGGTGACACGGGATCGAATCCGTCAGGGAGCACTGTCACCCTCGAGATTACAAGTACGCCTTGCTGACATGTGCTAAGTAGCATGAAACTCGGGTCCAGGGTTTCCTGTTGACTACCTCCGACCATCATCTAATAGAGAAGTGATATTATGGCGTGCGCTACTGATGTCGATGATAAAAGTAGTATGTATCATAAATCGGAAGTGAAATACCTGGCGGCAGAAGGTTAAGATGATTGAAAAAAGGAGAAAGAGAACAGAGAATCATTGGTGTGGAAACGAAAAAAACAACAATGTCTGAGACGATTGGTTGATATTTTGCAAACGAATTATTTACTGTATGGTTCTCAGATTTTACTATGATGTTCTGTAATTTTGTGTTCATATATATTCGATCGTGTCCAATTGTGTTCTCGTTCGCTACAATATTTCTTGAAAAATTTGGAGTTGGCTTAACCCAATATTATAATTAGTTCACTTAGATTTATGATAATATTCCAATGACATTGATAAAATTAGACTTATACTTAGCATCAGATATACACATTATTGATTGCTATTAAGTAGTCAATTAGTATACAATGAACATTTATTATTTCATGTTCGAATTCTAAAAAAAAATACACTTTGATATAGGAAGTATGGTAATTGTCATTATGAAAGCAAAAAAGAAATTGAATACGTGGTTAGGATTAAACTATCATAATGATATAGGTAGAAATGGGCGTTGGCTAGCAGTGGAGTTCAGGACGAGCATTTCGTCTTGCATCCCCGAGTTGGCGTTCACCTTAGGACTAATCAATTACAGTCCTAATCATCAATGAGAAGATTCAAATAACCAATACAAATGAAGTATCACAATGATAGTTTTAAAAATAATGTATATACAAAAGTACAAAACTTGTCACTAAGCACAAAATCAAACACAGAAGCCAGTAAGCTGATAGCCTTAACCTACATGAATAACTTTTCGGGGATTAAAATCTGTTTTTTTAGTCTTTATAAATATTTTTTGCATCATAGGTCTACAAAATCTCTACAAATCATAAAACATAGCATCTGCAGAGAATAAACCAATTATCACTGTCATAACGCTCGGTTTAGCTTAGTTTAAAGTTATAACGGTTGGTTTTCCACGTTTACATGTATGGGACATTAATTTACCTTAGATGAATATCTACACTAGATTCCCTCCTAGTGTCTATTCTACAAGACTTCAACATAACTCAGATCAAAAACACGTGATCAGCCTGACCACAACGTATATATATATTTCCACACCAAAAACACGACACAATCCAACAACAATGAACAATTAATAATAAGGATAGGGGAATATATAACTCATCTGACACCTGTCGGACTATCTACATTTCTGACTAAGCAGACAACCAATCATTATCATTCTTGCCCACACATCAATCACATATAACATAAGATGTAGGGGTGAACAACTAACTCTATTCTCAAAATATTTTGACTATCATAACATAATACGCTGGCATTAAATAGTTTTAGTGAATTGTACATCAAAACTATATCACCTTGATTACATGATCTAATTAAAGAATTGAAAAAGATATTTAGAATTTCAATCATTTTATTATTTTTTTAAAAGAAACTTTAATCGATTAGTTCATATCAAGACTACTGTTACACATACTTTTATACAATCATCCTGTTGCATAACCTGGTATATACTCTCTATTAAATTTGTCAAATAATGGAATCGGTGGTAATATATTACGAAATTTTGGTTGTTTATGTATTGCTGAATTATTTTCATCTTCTGACGCACGAAAATGTTTTGTACCATATGGTATTGAACCGTACACAGATGTTGTCCATAATGAACGTTCATATGGTTTTGATGGTGGATGACCAGTGTAGAAACTAATTTAATGAACAATAAAAAAATGTAAATTAACATAAGAATATATAGAACTGTGTCAAGTCATTTTATCTCATGTCATTTCAGTAACAATGTAGAACTTCGTACGTACGTACATCAGTTCGAGTAGCCACACCACATTAGAACAGAGATGCAGTGGTCGATTTAAATCCCGTAGTGCTAGATGTAGTAAAATTATCTAACTAACAATTATCATTTCAATAAGGAAACCTTCCGCCTATATATATATATATATATATATATATATATATATATATATATATATATATATATATATATATATATATATATATATATATATATATATATATATAGGGTACTTGGAAGCCAATTGACGGAGTAACCAAGAATCATGTTCAACATGGTCTGTTGATAATTGATAACTATCAAATATTCATAGTTGTTCAATATTTTCTTAAGGAATCAGGTATAGATTCTAGTCAAGACGTTCAAATTGTAATATATATGATTTGATGGTTTATATAAATGCGCGACAGATAATGTTTACTCAGCTAGTGCTCAAAATGCTTAAGTGTGTTGACTTTTTATCTTGTGAATATTGTATAGCACGCTATGTTGTTCGTGTACTTATTGTTTCATGATGTAGACACGACTAACAATCACTAGCATTCCATTTACAGACTACTTGATTGGGTTTTGAACAATTATGTCAGTCAATAGTTGAAAATGTGTAACATGAATTAAAACCGATCAAAATGATGTAGAAGTATCCATTTTTATTTTTCCATTTCATCCAATCAGCGTTCACTTGAAGTTTTAGCCAAAAATATCAAGGAAATGAAACGTCACATGCACAGGTTCTGATTGGCTGGTTGCTACACTGCTACTATATTTAGTAGCATTCCAGAACCTTCAAGCAACCCAAGGACATTTAAAAATATTATAAAAATCCTATATTTTCTGAACCCTGGAGTAAAGTACTTCCCGCATACTTTGCATCTTCTCTCTCGTTCTTCAGATCGCTGTATAGTTCTAGCTTGAGGGTTACAGAATAGTTTAGTAAACGAATATAACATTCAATTTGCAAAACTTATCAACTATGTCTAGTTAGAAAAATAATCCTTGTAACTTACTTATTATCATGTAATCTATTACTCCATTCTTTAGATTTCCAAATTTGTTGAGATTTTTCTAATGAAAAATAATCTGTTGATACACGTAATGATAAATTTATTGGTTTATTTATCCATTTTTTCACTTCTTCTGGATTTCTAAATGGACCTTTGATTTTTGGCAATTCTTTATTCATTGAATTTATTTGATATAATGTTTGTTCTGTTGATAATTTCTTTTTTTGTTTATTGTTAGTTTTAATTAATTCTTGACGAACTACTGATAATAGAAGCTTCTCTTTGTCATTTATTCTATTACCAAGATGAAAATGTAATTGATTTTTTTTTGGTTTTCGTTTTAATAAAAAAATATTGAGAAATAATTATGTTCAGAAGGGGTTTGTGGGGATTTTAGAAATTTCACTGGTTGAAATCATGAGTCAATTGAGGCTAGAACACCATGGAAAACCTGGAAGCACTGGATGGCCGTTCCATCCTAGTATGGGACTCCTCAGCAGTGCGCATCCATGATCCTGCACCCTGCGAGATTCGATCATCTGCTCACTAGTGACTGACTTCAAGAGATACTCCTGGAGTTCTGGTGAGAAGCCATTACCAGTGGAGTTCAACCAGGTCTGTTGTGAGATATCAACTCACTGAAGACAATGGTGTACGGTGGCGCAACTTCGTGGATTGGTTGATGTTAGACATTAACACCGTTGGATGCTGGCTCAGTGGTCTAGTTGGTTAAGGGCTTGGCGCAAGACTGGATTCGAGTCTCGCGGGGTGCGGGATCGTGGCTGCACACTCCTGAGGAGTCTCGCGCTAGGATGAAACGGCCAGCTGTCCAGTGCTTCCAGGTTTTCCATGGTGGTCTAGCTTCAATTGACTCACGATTTCAACCAGTGAAATAATTATCCAATAGATACAGAAAATATGTTGTATGAAGAAGAAAATCTTGCTATTATATTCTTTAAAGTAAATAATTTGGTCATCATTGAATAAAAATCAAAATGTGTCAATATGGTTATGCTTATGACTATTGCTTTGTAATTTGTAGAAATAAAGTCGATCACAAGTAATATTTTTCTCAAATTATGGTGTAGGTTACTTATATCCAAATAAGTAGTATGTAACGATAGTGAGGAATAGAATGTCTTGCAGTAGATTGACAAGGAAAGAACGTGAACCGAAAGCAATTAGTATAAATATGCAGGAACAATGAAATCTGAGATGATGGACTGATATTTGCTAAGGAAACAGTCAAGTTTGAGACAATGGATTGGTCACAATTGATTGATCAGTGGGTGGTGATCAATGTCATGTGTGTCAAATTCTTATCAGTGCAGATCGAATACTATCGACGAGGTCACAATGTGGCCACCAGTCTAGGTGACTTGACACTGCGTGCACTATGTTGAGATTAGACTTGACACACACAGTACACAATAATATTGACTAGGAATTAGTGAGAATAATTGAGAATATAGAGTATTTGAATTTTATGTGATTTGGTTGATAGCATTCGATCTGCACTAAGAAGGACTTGACACACATGACATTGATTGGTCACCACCCAGTGATCAATCAAATCTGATTACATCTCAGTCCTACAGGAGTTCAGTCGCGGCCCAGATAGCTCAGTGGTAATGTCTGTGACTTTGAAACTGGGTGATACGGGATCGAATCCGTCAGGGAGTATCATTTCCCTCAAGATTGCACGTACACCTTGCTGATGAGTGCTAAGTAGCACGAAACCCAGGTCCAGGGTTTCCTGTTGACTACCTCCAACCACCATCTAGTCACAATGGATTGGTATTTTGCAAATTAAGTAATTACTGTATGGTTCTCAGATTTTAGTAAGATGTTCTGTAAATTTGTGTTCAAATACTTATGTTTAAACACTTATGTTCTCGTTCGCTACAAAATTACTTTATGTTATCATATATTTATAGGTTATAAGTGATTTTCACAAAAGATCAACATCAGCTAAAGCCTCGATGAATTACATAGAATATTGGAGCGTTTTATGCAGTGAATATATTTACTAACAAAATAAGTATACATATATATGAAATACTTTTCCCTTATTTACCAAAATATACAACAACTATATGTCAAAATTACTTATTGTTGGTAGAATACAGAAAACGTTCGAAATTTTGATGATTCGTTCAAATTATTAATGTAATTGAACTAACAAAATGACGTAAATAGATATCAAAGCTTTTGAAGATTTAATGTAAGTTAAAGAATACATCTTTTTATTAGTACTGACACAAACTTTTAGAATGTCAACTAAACTTCATACCACTACATCACTAACTTCTATCACTAATCATTCATACTTCGATTATACTAACTATCAGTTACTTGGTTTCAGGATTGTTATTCTAAGAAAAGTTGTTATTCCATCTTCAGTAATCATAATAGAAGGAATGCAGTCCTAATTGTATCTTCATGACGTTAAGAATAATTAGTGAATATTTATAGTTTAAATCACAAACTGATGTGAATTAGATTACTATTCAAAAACAGAAAGCACTGAACGGCCATTTTGTCCAAGTATGATGACTGAGAAATGAAAATTCATGATCCCACCTCAGCGGATCGAAATCAAGACCTTTCATCTTGCGCTCGAACTCTTAATCTATTGGCGACTGAGCCGGGTGTTTAATCAATTCAAGAAATTACTGAACCCTTATCCATTGCCTGGGATAAATAACTGTCTCACATTCAATATAGTTGAACTTTACCGGTCACGGCTTCTCAGTAGAACTTCAGGAGTTGCATTTTGAAATGAGTCATTAACGAGCATATGATTATCATCAGTATAGGGTTTTGTGGAAATTGCTGTATCTTCATAGTTTAAACACGAACTTATTTTCATTCATTGAATATAACCATGCTACTTATAAGGCAGAAGTAATATCATAGCATATCATGATTTACTTACGTTTTATCCATTGGATTTTGATATATTCCTGGTTGACAACATGTTGAAACCAGAAAATGATGTGATTTCGCCCAATTAATTATTCTATCTCGTTCTTTTTCTTGCTTTTCTTTACGTTCCACATATTCCATTTCTTTTTCATATTCAGACAATTGATTTCTAGTTTATTGTTTGAAATATTTGGTGAGCATTATCGAGAATTAATTACTTTAAAATCACTAATATCATGACCTGACTCTAATTAGACAACCATTTAAATCAGGGAGTACTAGATAGTGGTTTTGCCATACTATTAGACCCTTCTGAAATTCACACCACCAGCGATTAGTCCATGATAATTGGGGTATCATGATGACTGTGCTACATTTAAATCATTAAGTTAGTAATCAATATTTTATTATTTCAGTGGTTGTCAGATGGAGTTCAGTTCATGATATGAAATATTTGCATACATTTAGTTTTTTTTTGATGAAGTTTTGTTCTTTCAGCTGGATGGTTTGATCGTGGAGCTTTCATCGTCCTTCTGAACGACATCATCAGCACAGACTTCAGATATCATGCATACATTTAATTCTCAAGTAAAATATTCGGTAATGATCAAAATTCTTACTTGACAAATTCTCCTACATCAACTAGTGCAGATAGATAAACTTTACGTGAATAAAAGTTGAATATATATTTACGGGTTAAATAACCTTTCCACGCACTTTGAATCTATCATAGAATAAAAATAAACAGATAAATTATTGATCTTAACAGAATTAACTGGATTACTTTTGCTGCAGCCTTACTAAATTTATTTCGTCGATATTCTATAACAGTTTTAGATAATATAAGCCGATATTGTTTACGGCCTATATAGCCTCTCCAAGTTTTTTGAATGATGATTGTACATTTTTCGAGAAGTCTATAAATAAAAGGAAGTTTAAAAAAAGATATTCTTTTAAACATTTGATAATAAGTGAAAGTATTCTGATAAACTAATCCTAGACCACCATGGAAAACATAGAATCACTGAACCACCGTTTCGTCCTGTTGTGGGACTCCTCTATTGATATTTGCTAAGTTAAAATGGTTCTATCATAGTTAGCATAGATAGACAATATCTGCTTGGTGAGTTGTTCTCTATTCGGCTAGAGGGTGAACAAGCGCAGAAAGCTGCACTCCGGACCAATTATTATTTATTGTTACAATTGGGTGTTACCTCGCATTTAACGTATCATTGATTACTGAAAGATCATTGGTACCGGATAGAAAGTCTAGGCGAACTAATCAATACTCAGACTGGATCAAGGCATTTGCTCTCCTGTCTTACTATCGGATCTCACAGGCCCCAAATAGATACTCAAGGAAATCTGTTTATTCTCATTGACACATCAATAATGTGAACAGTAGAGATAATATGATACACTGAAAACCTCACTCGTCATCCTGTGTCACAGGTTGCTTGCTATTTCATCTTAGTTTGTTTGACAGTTCATGATTTCACAATGTAGCCTCTGAAAATCTCTAAAAGTGTTTTTACAGATCTTGTTTCGTTTGAAGGGGGTTCTTGTTACGATTTGAAACCAAGTAAAGACATACAAAAATTGAGTAGCACTAAAAATCCCTTTCCCTAGCTCGGTACTTCTTAAAAGTACATACCTTGTATTATTCATGACTTTAAGTCATCTATTTTGACCGTGAGGTATGAACTCATTGATCCGTATTTACTAGTTTAGTTTTAAACCAGATTTACAAAGTCAGTCGGCTCGCTTGATCCATCTCTACACCATAAAGTATCTTTGCATAAGAAATGCAGCCTGACTGTTAGAGTTGTTCATGAAAGTAAGAGAAAAACCTGGCTTATGTTGAAATTAGAACTATTTAATGTCACAAATAGACAACATTTGTTGTCAATAATTTATATGAAGGCTAAACCCAACATTCAATGGGTGATATTATCGTGATAGCTGTCTTCTTATTTCAGATTAAAACTCAGGTGTCGCAAGTTGAACTATCTGCTTCTCGCTCGAATTCCAAGATTGTCTTAACATGAGGCTTGTATTACCTCTGATGACTATCAATTGCATCTGTTATTAGATGAAAGTGCATTGTGTGCGCTAGCTGGGTCGTCATATCACCCTTTTCTTTCGTTCTTCTTTCCCAACTCTCGTCACTCACTGTAATTTGCTTGCTTCCCCAGTACACAAAGTACCTTCTGTCTAGACGCGAACCGCTACACAAGGATATTTCTATTAAAATTTCAAAATGGCAAAGGATTCTCTTAATTTCAGTCATAAATCGTTCAATACTAAGTGTTATATCCGAGCGAAGATTAAATCACGAGTAACTACTGAGACATATTAATTGACTAATATTATCTATACATTCTTATGGTATAACTATTCAATAATTAGATTATGTATATTTATATTCCTCTTATTATAAGCTTTATTTTGACCTATAATTTATTATTGTACGATTTACTGTTCTTAAGCTATGTTAAGTTTATTGACTACTGCCTCCTACATTCACAACCACTTTTTGGCTTTATTGTGTACAAATTTTATTTCCTGTTTTATGGTGCGTTGCGGCCTGTTTGGTTGATATATAAACCCTATATGTCTGAAATAAATTATTCGATTCGATTCGCATGGTGGAAGCTGGTGTTGGTGTTCTGGACTCAAGTGGACGGGCTAGGCGGATATAGGACCCATGAGGACGCTAGACTGCCGATACCGGTCGGACGTCATTGGTTAGACACAGTGCGAAGATTGTAAAATTCGTATTTTGATTGGTGGATAAACCATGTGATAAAAAGCCGGACTTAAAGTCATAACACTAAGTATCCAAATCAATGGAAAAAACGATTACAAATTCGAAGAGCTCTACAAGAATTGTTGAGACAGACTCAGAGTCTACAGAACTAGATGAAAGTAAAAATGTCGGTTATTAATGTAAGTGAGGAAAGAACAGCTCCTTGTGGCACACCTGCTTGAGACAGTAGGAATTTCGAACGCTCTCCTTCCAACACAGCGTAGTATTCTCTTTCATGGAGGTAGGAGCATAGCCAGTTGGTCAGCCAGCTGTCTGTGTTGACGCTGACTAACTTATTTGGTAGACGGCGTCTTGAAATGAAGTCAGAAGCAGAAGTATAGTCCAGAAAAGCACATCAAACACACATAAACATAATTGTATTGATTCAAGTTTTTGGACGGCAACTTAAAGTTGGATAGTCGATAAAGTCGTTAGGAAACTTAAAACATGTAAAGATATATCGGCACTAGTTCACGTTTAAAAATGTAGCTGCAACGCTGCCATAACTTTTCTTATTTCTTGGTCGATCCTGACGACGGATGTTTAAATTTTGTCCTGAAATTTTTTCATATCCACCCCTTGACTAGTTATGCGATTAATAGACATAATGATGTGCTTTAATAGAATAGAAAATAACTTTTCGAGATATCTAGATGGAAGGAACAAGTAGCCCAGTTATTCAAGCAGGCCGCCGTTGTACTAATAATAAGAGTCTGTTTCAGATACTTGAAGATAATTAGTTTCGAGTGATCTGCACCAATCACTTTAAATGAATGCACTTACTAAATCATAGTCTTTTTCCAACTCTAACTGTCTTATTTTGAATTTATAATAGTTGACAAATTATTTGAAAGTATTTGAATTGTCCCTTCGTTTATATTCAAAACTGAATTTTGGTCAATCCTAATTGTGATAGGATGAAATGTGACTTCTGGATTCTGCTGTAAACCATAATCTATCAATTCTGAAAACTTGTGACAAAATAGCCATATGAAGATAACCTACTGAGGGCACACTTACGCTAAGATTAATCATAACCCAGTCCTGAACATTAATAACGGCATAATTCAAACCGATTCCAATAACATCAGAAGTATCATAGCAGTTGAAAACGTTTGTATCGATCCTGATTGGTCATCATAGTGTAGGCGTTTCGATTGAAAGTTACTGGGTTTGAGTTTTATCGTAACCATCAACACTGGGATGTGATTGCATCTAGCTGACGAGACGCAAACAGAACAAAAGCCTTGTCTTTGATTCCCCTGCAAGACAAAACTCATCTATTCTAAAAGTTGACAAGTGTTTTTATTTTCCTGAAACCTTAACATCGATTTTAAATAAAAGCAATACAATAAAATGTAGACTGACTAATGATGTTATGACATCACTTATATAAAACATAGTAACATATATTTAACCAACTTTAAGTAGCACCGTATTCGAATACCACGAAACCATGCTTGGATTTTGACTGCTGCATTATACTCAGTAAGGCGATATGTATCACAGTTTCTGAAATATAAGGTATATTAATTTTCCGAAAAGTATACCAACTCACCTATACACTTCTTTTAATTTTAACTCATAGTTATGTACAAATTTCTCTAACAAACTTTGATTCATGATTTATGAAGTTATTTTCAATACATATCTACTTTTATTGATATTATCTTTTACAAAAATGTCACCTACAAAAGTATGGTTTTAAACACTCTCTTTATCATTTTTCTCTTTTAATGACAAAAAGAACTGGTCAGTTCTAACGTTTTGTTACTAAAATCAAAGTTTTGTTTCAATGAGACGAAATAAGTGTGAGGTTATGAATAATTAACAAGCAAATTTGATCAATGATTTGATTTCGAATCATTTGATGACAATACTACGTAGAATTTAGAACAAAAAAGGGAAACAGACAGTTTGACTAATACTTATCCAATTTTCAACCACTGGTCTTGAATAAAATACATACACAATTCGACGTACTAATTATTGAAGAGGGTAAAATTAAGTTGTAAATTAACGATCTAGTACGTCTGTTTTTTATAGACTTATATCTGTCATATTAACTAGCAAGATACATATGTTTACTTTGCATTTGATAAAAGTCCATACGACTTACAGTGATCGTGAATTGATTTGTTTTGTTGAAAAGAATACTTTCCTAGACTATGAGTGTTCAAAAAGTTATATGAAAGATGTCTCACCACTAATGCCTCAGATAATATAGCGAGAATGCTTTGAGCTTGTAATTATACTTGTGGGAATTTGTGTAACGAGATGTGCAATCTTTAAGACTTGAAAGATCCAATATAAACTGAGCTATTGTTATAGATTGCGAACTATATCATTTAAGATTTCTAGCCAGTGGTTTTTGACATAACGAGTTCCTACTTCGAGGAGTTCGTAGTAGCAATAAGCGAATCTAAAAACTGATGTAATGTTAGGTTCTGGTGACTCAATTTTCCTCAGTTCAATGGATCTTGATGTACGACTATTTCGTATGCATAATATAGTATCGAGTTAATTTACTAGTTAGAGTTACATAAGATCATTAGTTGTATTAACTTACTTACCTTGCACTTGCCAATCAATGATTTCATCGCACTCGAACTATGTTTCAAATATACGTGCGACTTTATCTTTAAAATTTAGGTGGATAACTTTTCATGTGTTTAACTGTAAACACATTTTGATTTATCAGGAAGTTTGCTAGCAACATGTTTAAGCATCGCTCTGTTTAAATTTGTAATCGTATGTCCTAACATACTTGGAGCAGCAAGTGGTATGACAGTAACGCCAAGCCAACCCGTAATAGCTGTACCTAAAACTTAACTATCCCGATTGTACTCAATGAAGTCGAAACCTTCAAGTAGTTCTGCACTAACTTGATCGTCATAACTATGGCAAACGCATTAGGAGGTGGTTTGTGGAATTCGCTATGTTCGGCTACACCACTAACGGTTACGTTCTCTAATTTATATTTGTTTTACGAATCTGGCTTACTAAATCATTCACCCTATGGTTTAGTGATGACATTATATTTTTGGTAGGGCATAAATAACAGCAAAAGTAAGATAGAGTTACAGGGAAACTTGGATGCTCTAGTTGAGTGGAAAAATCCATCGTCGTTAGTAGTAAATGATATGTAGTATCGTACTCCTAAATTTTCATTACAGTAATCTACATCACAATACAACAAACGAAACACCTTTATCCAAGATTATTGATTGTAAGAATTTAGGAGTCGTAACAGACGGTTTCTCAAGAAATATAGCTAAGTGCAAAGTGAGTAGTGTTAAAGACTTATAGGTCTGTTAGAAGCTGTGCATAACTCATCATAAGTTGAATGAATGAACGTATGTCAAGAACATTTTACCTGATACATATCAGATTACAAGTCATAAGAGTTCGTCTAATTTTTTTCCGGCTGTCAAGAGGAGTATCACCAGGCTCCATCCTTCCAATACCCAGGATGCACCTTAGATTCACAAACAATCCTACATCCAGATAGTATTAAGATGTGGAAGGAGATAGAAAGTCTCTCTGATTTCCCAACATTTCAAAGCTTGAATAAAATATGCTATTAGACTGTCGGAGATTTCTTTCTTCTGAGCACTAGTAAACGCAATAGACTGACAAAAGGTTATAGAAACAACCAACATATTGAACTAGGATTGTTGAAAACCTTTTTCGAATTACTACACTTTTAGTTTAAATGGTTCAAATGGCCCATCAATAAACTTTGGCCCTCATAACGTAACCGCTCGAATAAGCTATCAGAATATTTCATTACAAAATAGCCACAGTTAGAGTTCAGACATTTCGCAACGTCCTTATTAAAAGATGGAATACGCTGCCGGCCGAGTTAGTCCAAGCAACTTCCCAGGAGTCCTTTAAGATGCAACTTGATCTATTCTTAAGGACTAAGGATAGTATCACACTATGATTTACTAATTTATTTTCCTCTTTTATTGTTAATATACCTAGGTTCCTGCCTGGAGGATTTGGTGATCCCCTGCTACTAGATACGGAAGCCTGTTAAGCGAAAGCTTCTTCTATTCCGTCCACAACCATTTGAACCACTTGAACCAGATGGATGCCATAGCAACCAACTTGAATTTCCGCCTCACGTTTAACGTAACCTTCCATCACGACAAACATTTCGCGAAATTTCCCTGCTGACACATACTAATGACAACGATAGCCTGTGAACATAGCCGCCTTTTATCCATTACCGATATTCTGACAAGAATTCGCCATCTATTCGTTACTGGCTCGAAAGTAAACATACTTCCCGCCGATGCAAATAACAGTCTACAAGATTGGGTCTTCAAGTTACAGGCTGAAAATGGAAAACCGATCACCAATTAAAGTAAAGCGGCTAGTGCAGACCCATACGCCGGGCTTTCGTTGTTACGAAAGTATCAGTGCCAATCAAAGTTATGGACCCGCTACAATACCATAGGGTCAACCCTTCTTACGACTTGGTACATACATTTTCGTACGTCACGATTCATTACTCCGGAAACTCAAAGCTGCGTACGAAATACAGTATAAAATTGTTAACCGCGAATCTTAGTATCGTATTACTGATCAGAACGAAATAAAAGGTGACATCAACATCCGTCGGCTAAGATTCCCTTACATAGAATTCAACTGCATTTGTATTGGCTTTCCCACTAAGCAGTCGAACGACACAGTGCGCACAACTAAGTTCAAACCTTCAATAGTTATTGGTCACGACGAAACGCGGATGGTATCCGATAACCAGTCTAAAACGATTAACTTTGGAAAGACGTATAGCGACTCACGTGCAATTGAGTTTATTCTCATTTAACTCAGTTAAGCCCTTTTGCTAAATCATTTAGCGGACAAAGTTATCCGCACTATAACAATTTATTGTACCCTTATTATTTTGTGCTTGTATGAAATACGTATGCTTGAATATTGCTTACGGCCTACGCATTTATTCACTCTGCTAGTCTTACTACTAACTGCTTATTTGATTCGATTACTCATTCATTTCACATGGTATATATATGTCCATGTTATTCAAATTCAACACTCACTCACTCACACGCTCTCGTCTCGCTCTTGCTCTGGCTCTCGCTCGCTTGCTTGCCTTTCGGCACAACTCTTCTATGCTTGTTTAACACATCTGTACATTTGGATATATGTGTGTGGTCTCGCAATAAACGTAGTCAACACTTCGTATTTGCCTTCTGATTAATATACCGTTGGTACGTTATATAGAACTGTTATCAAGACGAACTGTATACGAAGTTTAAGGTTTATATCGAATACCGACCACCACAGACTCTGTTGTTTCCAGAACACTTGAACACTTACTGCTGAAAAGGAAATACATGAGTTTTGGTCTCATTTTTCGTGTTCTACAGGTAGTTAATTACATTCTCAGATCTTCTAATGCTTTAAAAGCATGCAAACCAATAAAACTGACTTTTAAATGTGATTAAATTTGTGCTTTCTGACAAAAAGTCCTAGAAGACCTCTTTCTGTAATGTTTTTTTCGCTGTCTCATATTTATTGGGTTTTTTTCATCGTAAGCTTATTTTGAATACGTAACTACGAGTGTGTTTCGACATGCACCAATACTTTCAGTGTTTTTATTTTCCAAGATGACTGTAAAATATAAACAGCTGACCACAAATACGATGAATCGAGATTTTCATTCTACGCTATTTCTTTTCAGTATTCACCACGTAACACCCTGGTAAAATGAAATACGGTTAGATGCCTCTGAAATATCAAGTTATCAGAACGTCGTTTACAGATGACACACTCTTTGAAATCAAATTCTTGCTGGTTACGTTTAAGAGTGGTCGTTACCCCACAAAGAGGAGTGAGCTGTTGCCAAAAGTAAATATTCGAGATAAGTAAATCTGCGGTTCTTCAACAGTGACTATGACCCTATGAATTTAACTGGACACACTCTAGCTGAAATCGTTTGATCACATATCCTCTATATTGAGCGTTTGCTGAAGTCATATACATCTTGACGCATTGAATATCATCTAACCTCTATATTCCTAGTTTCTAATTAGACTGACTTTTGGACCAGGGGTTAGGAATGTGTTGCAGACAAAAACGTTTTCTAGCACTGAATATCCGAAACATCTCCAAATGTGTAGTCCCAGCTAACCTTGTAACCGACAATTAAATATACTTCACTTCAAGGCAGTGCACCTACTATTACATTTGTCTCGATAGAACAATGAGAAGACGGAGTTGACCTGAAGAATTTGATATGTTTACGCGATACCCACGAAAAACCTGGTTACATATATACTTGCTAAGACATTTTATATGAACATTAATGAGGACTAATTAAATAAGAGTTCAAGCAAACAAATTGAGAATTGCAAATAAGGGAGAGGGAAAAGCTGACATCGTATGGAAAGAATAGGAAATTGTGTCACTACTCTAGGCCATGAAATGACTTAAGGATTACCAGGGCAAATTCAAAGTTAAGACAAATCGTTTCTGTACACATAAGGAAGGTCTATATTTGCGAATAACCCGGGCTTCTATAAACCAATGAATTCAACCTTGACAGTTTCTACATGACGTTTTAAAATCTGTGTTGATGTCGGTTCTGTACCCAGTTTCAATTATGGGCCTTACTAACAATGGACAGCGTTTTGCCTGAAGTCACAAGCTTTATAAGCAAAGGTAGTGTCTGAGTTTGAGTCGCAGAGTGAACATCAACTTTGAGATACAGGTACGTCTAACGTACGAGTCCCAAATAGGACGAAACTCGCGTCCTGGACTCCACTGCCAGCCACAAAATTTCATGTCAAATTAAATACTCGTGAATATACAGAGCGTTGACTATAATGCTGTATACAATTTAGCAGTTATATCCACCGCATATTCACTTTTTAACACAAACTTCTTGAATTGTTCTCATAAAAAGTTCGCATCCATAAGAGCGGAAAATATGTGTAAATTATACAAGTTCGGGTCTCAGTAAATATGAAGTTCATTTGGGTGGATACTGTGAACGCTAAGTGAAGAAAAAATACATGTTTTATTGTTATGTAGTGTTCTGTTTGTCTAACAACAATACCACTTATAAAATTAAACATACTCATTGCTGTCCACCAAGAAGCCGTAAACCCGTCAAGGTTGATCGTTATTATTGTACTGTGAAGCGCAAAAAGACACATTGAGTAGAAAAGAAGCCTTTTTATACCAATAGTCACTATTATTAGCCCGATATATGACTCTGGTTAAACCGTATGCTGATTGTTATCGAAATATACGTGACGCCAATCGTCGACTTAGTTCGCGTTAGAGAATAATGGAGTAAAACAAGCTAAATATGAGGATGGAATTTGAGTGCATAAATTTCATACATTAATCGATGCAGACGGACAATCAAAGAAACGAATCGGAGAAAACTACGAGAAATGAAGAAAAGTGGCGCGGAGAGGAGAATGAGGGTGAGCCATTTAGCTTTGGTAAAGTGTGACTCAATATTTGTATTCAGATAAAAGTACATTACAGACACGTGATGAATAGGACGAGCAATTAACACACATAAGGCCATATAAATACCGTCAGAGCTAATGAGCGAATAGGTGACAAGACCGAAATGTATTTTGATAACAATGAATAGATTGGTTTATCCAGAAGCTGTAATAACCTGCGTGGGCTTGGCATAAAGACAGCCACTACATCTTTAGGTACTTGGTAGTTGTATTGTTATCTCAGGGAATATCACAAATATGTACTTGGAAGTTTGTCAGATGAAGTTGGTCCCATTTACAGTTATTCCCTTTCTCATTGTTATTGCCAACCGGTTAACTCCGGTATTCTCAGATCTTTAACAGTATCCTACCAATTACAAACTGAAGTAGGCTGGTGCCTTGACAACATGTCTAGTCATAACTTGACAGACGTCCAGCTATTCAGTTGATAGAGTAGAGGTCGTTTAGGATGGCACCAGAGAAGCAACATTGCAATTTTCAACATTATGAAATATATGTGCATCTTAGTAAACCTTAAATCTTGGTAAAAAGCACCCTAACTGAAACAATGTACTGAAGTCTTTTACAAGATGACACCAAAGTAAGTAAGAGAGAAGACGATGATGACTGAGTGAAAATGTATACTTGGATTGTAGGCAGAAGGATGGTAACGTATGACCATTGAGTTAGGCAGTTAAGTCAAGAGATTCATTCCATGGTAGGCTTATACGTAGTCCATTGAGAGTGCCTGGTCAGCTGTTTTCGGTTAGTGATATACTCAGTGTAAATAACCCGGCCAACATCAATATCCAATCGATATGAAGCTATATACCTTAGGCAATTATTCGATACTTAACTCTTGTGTTAAAGAATAGCAGGCCCTTCGAACCATCTTTAAGGCTGAAATAAATCGTCCATTTTTACCTTTAATGTCTGACAGCTTTTCGATTGATGAGATTGCTTGTTTGAACTTAGCAAATATTGACCTACAACTTACACATGCCAAGGCACTTATGTGACTTCTGAATCTCAATATCGCTCTTGTCGACTAGTAATGAGCCTATTACTACTTAAATGTTGCATCATCCTCATCGCAGTAAAATTCGCGAACTTACAAGAACCATTTGATACAAGATGGGTCTCAAGTGAATGCGTAGATATTAACGGGAAACCACAGATGTGCTATCCTCCATTTACTAGCGTTGCTGCTGACAGAAAAGTGACAGCAACTAACACATGCGGAGAAAGAGGAAGACAAAAGTATTGCATACACATGTCGAATTCTGGAATGGCTAGCAGGTGTCAATATTGTGACGCCCGCAACCCAGATGAGAGTCATCCCCCGGAGTATATGACAGATAAAAATCCAAATAACTGGTGGCAGTCAGAAACTATGGCAGACAACAAACTTTTGCATTTTAGAGACTCTGTAAACCTTACGATAGATCTTGGTAAGTAATGTTGCTTTTTCAATCAAAATATCGAAATTTAATTTTCATTTTGTTGATCTTTTTGGCGAGGCTATAGTTTATGGACGAATCAATCACACATTCTCTACCAGAACACGTAATATCGACACCCCTTTTTATGCATTTAAAACGTGATTAGACCTCCACAGTGTTTAAACTGCGAGGTTTAATGTAGGTCGACAGACCTCCTATCCTTACTACTGAAGAATGAAAAGTTAAGGTAGCAGATCTTTGAGTTTGACGCAAAATTCACTCACTCATTTAGCTCAATACCATTTTAGCATTATAGTTGGTGCCATATTGTGGTGAAAACATTAAATCTAAATTTCTGCACTAACATTCAACTGAAAATCCTAATCCAAATTCCTCACACAAATATATAACCCTCATTTAACCTTGGTAAGTGTTGGAAAACTCTAAGGTTATTTTAGCGTTGCCGAAAGGTCGTCCATAAATTATGGTCTTATCGGTTTCTGTACTTTTTAAAAGGAATCCGGCCAATATTTAGCATTTACCTGTCAGTGATAAACGGTCAGAGTACTTATTTTGAAGAGATTTAAAATCGATTATGCTATTTCTTTCGTAAAATGATAGGTTATCAAGTTATCTAATTACTTAGTTTGAGTAGCGATTGATAAAAGTATTGGTACAAGACTTCTACACACTGAGAGATAATGAGCCTTTTGATTTCGATCTAAGTGTTCTGAATAACTTTATGAGATTTGTTGACTCAGTCGCTCCTATTACATTCTCATTAAGGGTCAACCAAAAGGCATTATAAAATAGTACAACCACATCAACTACTGTGACTAGATAGAGTACAACCAGACCTATTCTAACCTGCGAAACACTTATTTCCGACTTTAGAGTTGCCACATATCATAACTGGCTTGATTTTCACTTAAACGTCGTTCACTTTCATATTTTGTTTCTTTCTTACATCAAAATGAACAGTATATTGCAGGCATACAGGTCACTTGTAAGAGCTGACGCCTTTACCGAAATTGCTTACCACTTTATTTTAGTCACCTCAAAATGCTGTCAACAGGGATTAAACGATATCATTAATTTCCATTTTCATCCGAATACGAGGTGTTGTCACGATTACAATGTGATTTAAATAGTATCAGTGGACAAAAATGTTTGATAACTTTTATCTAAGTCAAGTCGTTGTTTGAACCAAGTTTGTCAAAACAACTGATTGTTTTACATACAGATAATAGTTTTGTGACACATTCTACTTCACACAGAATGGAGTTTTGAATAAATAATAAAGTGCCGCTGAAAGCGTGTGTCTTGTTGAATTTATATAGAAAGCCATCTAAATGTTAAACAAGTAGATTTTACGAACGTCTACCCTCATTTGCCACGAAAAATTTAGTTAGATATAGGGCAAGGTACGTATTAAAAAGCTAGGAAAAAGATAGGGCATATTATTGAGTTCCTGTGCCATATGTTTTGACTGAAGTCCAAACTTTTTCCCACCGAGCTGTCAAGACTGAGATAAAGAAATAAATAGATGAATAGCTCATCTCATTGATTCCGCTTTAATATCTTACTTTCAGATAATAAGACAAATTTTGACTAAGATGCACATTTTCACATTTGTTACAAAATTGTATTGTATCCCTTTTGTTTTCTGAACCAACCGTACTTTCCCATTCACTTAAGCAGTGTTCAATGGAAGAAATGTGCCCCCAAGTACTCATGAAATGTTACCGAGGAGTATTTTATCGGATTGATAGTTGATGAAGTTCAGCTATGAGAATTACTAGCAAATTGACTTGATTACGCACAAAAATAATTTCGATTGATCAAACGTTAAACCAATTAACAAGACATTACTTTTTAAGTAAACGTTTGTCTACAAAAATAACAAAATTTAGTACTCAGTGCTTTAATAAATTATATGGTTCCCAATAGACGGAGGCTTTACAAACTCTTAGTCTCAAAGAACATACTGTTTTTTTACATAAATAGTTTACTGAATCCGATGGACATGCAATGTAATGTATTTTTATTCATTTCCGTTATACAGCAGTACAACCTAATATCTACTCCAAGTTTCATATAATAACTATTTCCAATCAAACCTTTATGTGATTGAATAGGTAAATAATTCGTTTAAAAAAATTTGTGTCTAATCGATTTTTATCTGACTTTCAAATCTGATACACATGAGGCATTCTTTAAATCTAAAAAACAAAAATACGATAAACGTTTTTTGCTTGCTGCCTGTTCAACATAAGTCATAACTGGTAGAAGTTTTGCTTACTTAAGCTTATAAGGCTGCTCAGGCGAAAGGTACGTAAGAAGTAAAGTTATTATAAATTATAGCCTAATGTATTACAAGGTGTTGTTTTGAAAATAATAAAGTGTCCAAGGTTATGAAACGGCTCATATATTCTTAAACTGACATGTGATCTCATGTGTATGTGCATCAAGCTTTTCGTCATGAATTAACGGTGGAACTGTATGGTCTAAAAATGGTGCTAATGAATTGAACTGCAGGATTATGACTAATTTGTCTTAATGGACTGTGAATGCTGAAAATCTAAAATTTTAAAATTCCGTCTATAAGAAGTAACAGACTGTTACAAATTATTTATTCACCGCTTCTCCGTTATCCTTGAATCTCCATACATTGTCAGCCATTTCAATTATTTGCATTAATGGGTTCAATTGTATGAAAGATTCTGATGAATTTTACACAAATAATAAAGCTTTCAGAAAGATGTACATGGTATGTTTTCATTTTCTACCAAATCATGTTGTAAGTCTCAGACACTGCAAACATCACCCTGATCCACAACTTTCCAGACGTCTAGTTTCAGTGTAAAATACAGAGGGAACCGGAAACTGCCTCATTATACCAGTTATCGACCAAAAGTTTTAGAACTCACATGCAGAATAAGATGAAAAATAAAACGCTTTAAGCACCATAAAATAAGCTTTTCTATCAAATTACTCCATTTAAACAGAAATTATTTCTGTAATTTTATCACACAATAAAAATGTGTCTGATACATGAACGGATTAAAGTCAAATTATTTTGTCAAAGTTAGCAATATATATAACCATTTAAAGACGTTTTTATTCTTTACTATCTGTCATATAAATTCTGCAATAATGTTATCCTTTAGCAATGCTTTTGGCTTTAAGAACTTACACAAAGTAAAGAGTGAATTGAAAGATAAATGTCTTGATTTTCTGGACTAGATAATATGGAATTAACCTAAGTAACATTTTTAATGATTACACCAGCATAAAGTTTGTAAGATATGTACTTTGAGTAAAACCTTTAATGTACCAAGTCAACTATCATCAAAAATGCATCTAGACATTTAGTATACGGTCTAATATTTACCAGTTTTCAGATATGTTCTGAGCAAATCAAAATACGAATAAAAATCACTATGGAAGAGCGAATAGTTCATTAAATTAATTGAATATCTTATTGGCTTGGTACAAACAACAAATTGTCTCACATGTTTAATGAATAATTAGTCAGATTATGTAAGAATTTAAAATCGATTACCATTAAACTAGTAATAACACCCGACAGTATGACTTATATATATATATATATATATATATATATATATATATATATATATATATATATATATAAAGTATATTACGATGTTCATGTGCGTCCCGTTTATTAATAATCCAAAACGCTTGGAGTTCACATTTGAACGATTGTCTGATCGCAAGAAGCTGGATTTGGGCTATGCTGACTCACCGATTAGTTTTGGTCAAATAACCCTTCGAGATGATCACCAAGGTCACGAAATTTAGCTTAGGGCATCTTTTATTTGATAAGCGTCTTATATGAAGAGGTAAAAATACCATAATTACAGCGCGTTTTTAGTCAGTAGCTATAATTAATTTATATTTTATATGGTACGTTTTATATAGCATTCAAATATTTAGTTCTATCAGATTAAAGCTATCATTCTGACATAATGATTGCAACAAACATGAACTGAAGGAGTTTTAATCTAAACGCCAGTGATTCTAAAGAGGTAGTAATTATCAGTGACACAGAACGTTTGTGAAACACAATTCAAAACATGGTTATTATACTTTTACTCTTGTAAAATTCATCTTGCAGAATAAAAGTTGTTCTATCTTGAACCGAACAATTTGCAAAATGTTACTTTGCTTTAGATAAATTGTAGGGTATTCAAATTTTAACGTTCAAGCTATATATTTCTATAGGTCACTACATCATTGCACATTAGATTTAGGTACAAACATAGATCGGTCAAACCACCCCTGCGTAATTTTAGATACCCGTCAGAAGAGCTTAAATCCTATTTTAAAATCTTTAATACACAGAATATTTGAACGTAATTAGACAAGTTTTGTCGTCAAAGAAGTCTAACACTAATCGACTATTTCATCTGAGACTGCTTTGTTAATGACAATTCAACGGTTTACGTACATGTATATCTTTAAGATCGATTTAAATCAGACTTCATCATTCAAGAACGTCATAAGAGTTTAAATTACTCTACTCAACAATTACCAAAACCTAATGCTGGTCAAAGTTTATCACAATGAAGTTTATACTGTATGAAACGCATTGATGCTTGTTGATCGGAATTTGTTTGTAACTCTTGATAGAAATAAAGAATTTAGCTTGTTTGCTAAATAACGGTACTTTTATTTCAAAAAACTTTACTAATAATGTTGTCTTTTGCGGTGATGAACAATTGTAATTGATAATGTAAGGCTTTCGCTACGAATTTCACTGTTATAGATGCCATATACATTTTTTAATCTATAACTGTACTACTTTGGAATTTAAGTTAACATTCATTTACTGATAAACCATTATTAAGTCCAACTAAGAGTTAGTTGCTATGTTGTAATGGACAGTCAAAATCCCTAACAGCAAATAACAAACTTAACTGATTTAAAGAAAGAAAAAAACTTTTAGTTATTCGGGATGTAACCCCCTAAGGAAACCACCTGCTATGGTTTTGGCGCCCGGGCAGTATTCCAGCCCTCACACAAATAGGATTATTTATGTGGTGCATATCTATTTGGTACCTCCTTGTACCAATGTTTATATATATATATATATATATATATATATCCGATTCATCAAAAGAACATTCAATTTGCAAAAACAACAAATGTCAACTTTATTTTGCATGCATGTACTAGTAAACTACATTAGTTATTGTTTTCTTTATCACAGATAGATTATTATCATTTATGGCTGATAGACAGTAGCACTATCACTTTTCATTATGTCTGTATACATACATATACAAATGATACATTAAATATAAAGATAAAATCTATGCAATAAATTTTTTATAGATGTAAATTTATAACATCTGATGACATGTTTAATGAGAATAATTACCACCGATGGATAAATATTCGGTTGTCATTCTATTACATTTAAGTAAATAATAATAAATAGCCGAGAGGGAGAGAGCGAAAGAGGAAAGAAGATGAATAAATGTTCCACTGCTTACTTACTTACTTATTTATTTAGGCCTGTTACTCTCAATGGAGCATAGGCCGCCGACCAGCATTCTCCAACCTACTCTGTCCTGGGTCTTCCTATCTAGTTCTATCTAATTGTTCCACTAATCGTTTGTAATATTTAATATTATGATGAAGTTTTGATCTATCTATACAAATATGTAAAAATTCCTAGAATGACAGTTATCATGTGTACAACAGTAGCTGATTTCTTAATGTAATATACAAGATTCTAGTGAGAAAACTTTATGAAATTTAGCCGTATCAGTTATAATCCAGTTACCAATTGAAAATAATAAAATATGGTTGTGCAATTAGATGAATTAATTCAAGGTAGATAATGTGAACTTTTGAGTGTTATACGCCTAGAGATTTGCTGGCTTTTGATGATGTTTGCGGAATTTCGATGAATTTGTAATTGAATTTATGTGTATGTATGTCAAAAAGAATGAGCTGAAAAACACTTACAAACTGATCAACAACGTTTTCGATGACATCAAGTTCACGATGAAACAGGAGGCAAATAATAAACTATCATCCTTGGATATATTGATCACTAGAACCGACAAGGGAAAACTGGAAACTCAGGTATATCGGAAACCGACCAATACATATCAAATCCTCAACTACAATAGCAACAACCCAACAGCTCACAAAATCAACTGCGTACATACTTTGTTCAAGAGGGCGAGGACACACTGGCAGCACGAAAAAATGAGGAGAAATACCTGAGGGATATATCTCAAAAGAACAGCTACCCAATCAACTTCATCAAAAAACACCAACCGCACACAGCATCCGAACCCAAGTCAAGCAGAGAAATCAACAAAAGGATCACCCTGCCATACATACAAGGAATATCAGAAACCGCAACGAAACTGCTGAAAACCTTCGGGATAGGTGTGGCACACAAACCGACAAAATCACTACAATCAATCCTATGCAAACCAAAGGATGAAATAACAAGGGAAAACAAATCAAACATCATCTACAAAATAAACTGTGCCAACTGCGAAAAACACTACATCGGATAAAGCGGACTCCCCCTCCCCCTTCGCCTACACGAACATCAATTAGCAGTCAAACGCCATGATATCTCCTCACTCATATCAATACACACGGACAACTGCGGCCACTTATTCGATTGGAAAAATGTAGAGATCTTAGAAAGAGGAAACTCCAAAAACACCAGAGAATTTTTAGAAGCCTGGCACTCAGATCAATCAGCAATCAACAAGCATATTGAAATCAATCCAATTTACCAACCAATCAGGAAAATCATGCACAAATATAGGAACAAAAATCAAACCAATGGGAGACACAACCAAAACAAAGAAGTAAACGATGATAAATTTAAGGTCAATAAGAACCAGTCAACATCTAGGTGCACAGAACAAGCTATGAAACACATATGGAGAAATTCGAACACTTCACTTCTATCTGAAGTTTGTGCTGATGATGTCGTTCAGAAGAAAGATGAAAGCTGCACGACCAAACCATCTAGCTCAGAGAACAAAACTCCACCAAAAAGTGCATGACTGTTGACTTACACTCATAGTGCGGTGTGAGCTACTTATATCCACATAAGTAGTATATAGCGGTAGTCAGTAATAGAATGTATTTTAGTAGAAGATTGAGAAGGAAAGAACGGGAACGGTAAGCAGTTGGTATGAACATCCAAGAACAATGAAATCTGAGACCATGGACTGATATTTGCTAAAGAAACAGTCAAGTTTGAAGCAGTTGATTGATATTTTGCAAACTAACTCTTTGCTGTATTGTTCTCAGATTTTATTGAGATGTTCAGTAATTTTGTGCTCAAATGCATTCGGTTGTCTCCACTAGTGTTCTTATTCACTACAATATCAGTTATGATATGTCATTAAAACTTCAGCTTTAATTTTATATATTAGATAGAACTAAACTAACGCTTGTGGAATACTGAAATAGTCGATGACATTATTCCAAGACGGTAAGAGATTCCAAATTTAAATGTTTAGCTTGTAGAGCATAGGCCACTGACTAGAAATCAACCTGAGCAGTAAATATACTCTATCGCTTTTATTTATTATTTATTTTCACTACTTATATGTGCGCAATTCATTATTAAGACCGAATCAATCAATAATTATAATAAAACACAAGTACGATCAATCAACTAGTCTCAAATAGAAAACTCATGTTTACTTTAACACTATTAATCACCAATTAATTGAAACATTTAATTTTCCAATATTTCAAAACTGTAAAAATGCGAAGAGATATAGTTTTAATGTAAGTTTTATATGCTAAATACAAAAGTATTTCGTAATCATCATTGCAGTTATCACATATTATTTTTCTTAATGATTTTATTCAACATTATGAAACATATCTCTATTATGGTAACTAAATAAGTTGGCGAGACAATAATTTATGGACTACCCTTGAGTGACGCTAAACTAACCTTGAGAGTGTTCACCTAATAACTAGGATCAAATGAGGGTTATAAACCAGTGTAAAGAATTAGAATTATGATTTACAGTTGATGGTTAAGATTAGGAATTAGATTTAGGGTTTTCATTACAAACTTACATCATTTATAATACTGAAATAATATTTAACCAAATGAGTGTATGAATTTTGCGCTAAAATCCGAGACCTGTCATCTTATACCTGATTGGTTCATCCATAGATTATAGTCTCGTCAAGATAATGTATCACTGTGGGAAATTATATTGAAAAAATATATAAATAAACAGATCAAAACATGAGAAAGTGATCTACATTAGTAATATTAAATATTCGAATATAATATAGATAAATAATAACATTGTTGGGAATGAGATATTTGTTCGAATAATTAATCTCAATATTTAAGACATAATCAGTTTACATAAATGTTCCGAATAGCTGATTATTCACTAGATTAGTCCAGTATATTAACTTTAACCAACAAATTGATGGGTTTATTTGTAAAGCCGAAATGCCTGAGGAAAACATACAAACAAACAAACGAAAGGATTTCATTATTTGTTATGCTTTATTAGCTAATTCCCTCTATGATCGGTCACCTTTATTACACTGTTCATAAAACTGTCTTAACGTATATGCTGATAGATTTAATTCATGTAGCTTTTTAAACAGAACACTATGTGGCGCAAGACTTGATATAAATAGCACTGGTCAATCCTTAATGAGGATTTAACTATTCGATCAATGAGTTAACATTTTGAAGGTGTTTGATTCTTCAAAATTCTTGTCTTAAGTTAAAACTATTTTACATACTTTTCAAAGTTTCCACTGATACGAATATTCGTCAAGATTATAACGAATACTGTTTGACAGAAATTGGGCGCTGAGTATAGAGAAGTCATTATATGCGAAAATTATATTTTGATTATTACCCTGAAGAAGTCCAGACAAGTTAGCTGGACGGAACGTTGGAATTATTTAAATTTCAATTGCTGAGATTATTTCATGAAATATAATTTTCATATATAAAGTTTCCATTTGTTTACCGGCTTGTCTTTTGTATCTTATAAGAAAATATCAGTAAATTTAGGAGAATATATGAACTGAAGTCAGGGTCAAACTGTCGATCCAAAAATTACTCATCGATTAATCTTTTTATATTAAAAAGCTAGAGATTGCTTTCACCTACATTTTTATTTATCTTTGGCCATAGAATAGTTTCTGAAGATCGACGGTAATTCATGCTTTTTTTGTCTCGACTGTTCAATAATTGAAATAACTGATATAATGCATTAACTACCGATACCAGTTCATCTTTAGTCCAAACCCTAGGACAGAGTGGGTTGGGAAATGCTGGTTAACGGCCTATACTCCGTTGGGAGTAACAGGAGTAAGTAATTTTGGTCCAAACTTTCTATTACATAGATTGAGAACATTCGTTTTCAAGATTTTATCATATATCCGCATATATCCAATATGCGGTTTATGTAGTATATGCATTTACTTAAATTGTTATCTTTCTATTTAAATGAAAAATAAAACTCTAGGTACTAAATTTCATGTAAATTATGTGTATTTACAATTTAAATCACCTCGCCCACATGCTATGGTTATACACAAACGATTTGATGATAGTTCTGAATGGACACCATGGGCATATTTTTCGAGTAATTGTTATACATACTTTGGTATGGCCTATAGTCCTAGACCTGTATTTAATAAACCGGATGAATTGATATGTTATGAAGAATATTCAACATTACAACCATTATATGAAGGGGAAGTAATTTTTTCTGTTATAAATGGACGTCCGAACTATGACAAATTCTTTAATGATGTAGATTTACAGGTAAGTTGAGAAACTGATAGTTGCATTCTGTATTTTTTTTTAAGTATCAAATAATGTTTATATTGATGTTGGATTCGGAAGTTAGTATTGTTTTAGACTTAGAATTTCTATGGTGCCAGATTCCTGCAGTATTGTCAGAATTCTACAAATCACTGTAACATTAGTACTGAGGTTTTTGGTTTAATTTACTTATCCATTCAATTGATTAACATCGTTTTGACGAATGATATTTCGAATTAAATGAATTGGTTAGTGATATTTTAGATTTCAAAGATGCACATATGTAAGTTGTTATACTTTGCAACAGCATAAAATAATCGGATCTTATGGGTGATCTGATTCTTCTCCAACTATTATTGTATTTCAGAGTACGAGGAGATTTCTGAACATAA
The DNA here is from genome assembly GCF_000699445.3 of Schistosoma haematobium. Lineage (NCBI taxonomy): Eukaryota > Metazoa > Platyhelminthes > Trematoda > Strigeidida > Schistosomatidae > Schistosoma > Schistosoma haematobium. Next base: position 78,252,991 of record NC_067195.1, read on the forward strand.
CATGTTACTTGTGGTCACAGTCAGTGTTGGTCATTCAGTTGTAAGTAACTATGAGTAGAAATTTTAGGAAGAATATTCCTAATAGCTAAGATCGATGATTGGCCTATAAGTTATTAATAGTCACTTTTTGTCAATGTAAAACACTGATGTATTTGAAGCACAGTCTCCACGACTTTATACGTTTCCCTGATATTGTCTTACTGACAAATTATTACAATAGGTTTTATCTATCACAAAAATCAAAAAGGCTAGAACAACGGAATTTCTATTATATTATAGAGAACTTAAAGTTTCCTGTACCAAAGCATACTGCTCCTTACCTTTTTTGAACAGTTTCATAATGAATTTACGTAAATCTGGCCATATAGACAAGGAAGAATGATAAGATGCCATCAATCATCCACCTTCACTGATCAACTAATGATATCAATAATAATCATATGTGCTTCAATCTTGTTAACATATTCTATTTGATAAGTTCTTTGTTAATTGTATGCATTTACCGCAATAGATACAGCATTTATCATTAATCCTGAAGGTTGGTTTCATTTATTATATTCGTCATCAAACATGTTCACAAATTTCAAAGTAATCTTGTTCGGATATTTCTTAACATTTATTAGAACTAAAAATGTACACTAAGCTGATCATACTAATTTATTCGGAAAATGTCAGTAAAAAGCAGCACTTTTTATGTGCTTTATGACTTAAATAGTATTCACTGATCACATCTTTAATTTCAACAATGATCAAAGTAGATTCGATTTTTTACTAGATAAGCATCACTCCCGCAGAATAACCCTTGATAATAAGGAATTTAGAATCATGTTCAAATAGAAAAGTTCCACTTGATCGAATCTAACCAATTATCATTTAGTACAGCATCAATTGATTTGACTCAACTTCAATGTGTTACATTCTATTACCTTTTAAAACTATACTATAAAGTATTTTAAAAAGTATGTATTTTTGAGAAAAGGAAAATTTAAATGATAAATATGAGGTGAATTACAATTATAGAACATTTTGTTCTTGAAGGAGTTTCGTTCTCTGAGCTGGATGGTTTGGTTGTGGAGCTTTCATCGTCCTTCCGAACGACATCATCAGCTCAAACTTCAGATTCCTACCTGAAGTTTGAGCTGATGATGTCATTCGGAAGGACGATGAAAGCTCCACAACCAAACCATCCAGCTCAGAGAATGAAACTCCATCAAAATCATCCACCAGAGCTACAAATCTCCTCCAACATTTTGTTCTGCTTGGTCATAACTATGTAATAGGTAGTTTTGAAGAAAATGGTCAACAAAATAAAAAATTACTCAGTTCAATGAGGAAGTTCTCTTGTTTTAATATAAATTTTCTTACAGTTTAAGGTATTATCAACAAGGTACTAGAAAACATAGCTTCTCTGCATTTTTCAGAACTCCAAGTTTAGTTAAGAATTAAACTTGATAATAATTTTATCTACATAATAAAGTGCTCTTACTTAGTTTTGCTCATAATTGGTTGATCATTAAAGTAACAAATTTCATATTTGTCTAGTCCTTTATTGTTGTTAGAATTTCATCTATCGATTGCGATATTGTCATTAGTCTGAGTATCTTGACGTCACATGTACTATGTTGAAAAGTTATGTGGTTAGGGGTAGTTAAGAGGAAAGTCTATAAAGTTGGGTGACATGTGTTCAACCCCACAGCGGGTACCAGTTTCATCAAGGTTGGAAATACACTTTGTTAACAAGTCCCAATGAACGCGAAATTTCAGTCAACAGTTTCCTATTGTCCAAATTTACAACCAAAAAACTAAGTTTGTATCATAAACTGTGAATGATACTAAATAATAAAGCAAGTAACCTCAAACCATTATGTTTAACGTTGGAATCTACTGTTGATTATTTTGGTTTAAGTTGCACGGTAATATCATAACTTGTCTGTCACTTATGATGTCTAGCTCAAATTATATGTATCTGTGATCAGTTATTGAGCTGCATTAACGTTAAATGAATAATCATACTTAAAAATGAAATGCTAGATTATAGGTTGTTTTTGTTCAGACCTAAAATTAGAAATGGATCACAATGGCGTTGGTGTATACACTTTTTGTCTTCCCTTAAACCATGAGATTATAATTGCTTTATATCTTCCTTTCTACGAACTAATTCTTTCTTTCTGTGCTTTATCTTTAAATACAATCTTTCTTGTATATATTACTACCAGTGAAGTAATTACTTCTATGAATTCAGTGTTCATCTTGTCGTGCCAATGAGGTGTAGCAACTTGGACCGATGCATAAATGCGCCTGGTCCTACGTTGTAGCTGACTAACTGAAAATTAAAATTTTTTATTCATTTTTTGAATCATTTGTTTTAACATTCATTCAATAGCGTTGGAGTACTGCCAGTCAAATCTTAATAGAATTAAAGAAAATGCATACATTTGGTGATGAACGTGGAGCTGAAAGAGATACTCTATTAACATATTATTTTGCTATACAAAAATTGACCGTAGGAGGAAGGTAGGTTCATATTTGTTATGCGTAAGAAATCTAAACACAATGATTGTTTGAATTGATGATTAACAACTAATAGAGATTTTAAGATGATCGTTACTGTCAGTTTAGACTAAGATTTTGTTTACCAACCTACTTTGTGGACTGAAAATCACATTTATCAAGTTCCATCTTGACCTAGAAATTTGGCTTTAAACAGATTTTTATAAAAGCATGAACCACGTCATTAAGTCACTTTTCAATAATTATCATTCAAATGCTTTAAAAAAGTAATTATCATTCCATCAAATACCAGATTACTGACTAGGACGGTTGAAACAATTGAAAAAAGGTGAGTTCTGAATATAGTCAGTAAACCTGTCGGCTAAGGGAACATATCCAAGTCATCAAGGTCAATCACTACTCTCTTTTCAAGTTGGGAGTGTAAACCATAAGATTTCAATTTCAACCCATTGCACATGCTAGTGGATATCTAAACTCGGTAGTTAAGTAGATAAAGCGATGGTGTATGGGTTCGAGTCCCGAGTGAACATCAACTCTGGGATGCAGATACATTCAGCTGACGAGTCCAAAGTAGGATACAACACGCGCCCTGGATTTCACTGCTAACCACTACTCATGTTCTCATAAGATTTTAGTTCAGTGGTATATTGGTGACAAGTTAATAGCTCTATCTAAAGGTTATCATTTTGATCGCATGTAGAGTCAACGCTACAAAATGTTCTGAAGTCTTATCCAGTTTTCCCTGATTTCAGATGATTCTTTGAAAAATTTCCATGCTCGACATAAATTACTTTTACAGTGTGTAGATAATTTACTTTGTGAAAAGTATAAGAAAATATACATTTAAATAAGCAGAAAATTCTTAGTCATAAACATGAACTGAATTACAGAATGTATAAATAAATAACAGTGGGCAATCAGGCACTGAAAATAATTAAGTGTTATCCTGGATAATTTATATTCTGCCTTGATAACGTTTCTTTATTTACTTAGACGATGTTGAAAACTTCACTTCATTGATCTACTTTTAAGCTTATTTTAATTATACTGAAGGATATTGGGATTGATGTTAACAAAATCCTTCTAGATATGGTCCTGTCACCCGAATTTCATAGGCCAAATATATGTACTGAATTCTTCGTTCCAATATCGAAGCGATATATCCGGGATGTAAACAAGCATTCGGAAAGCGAATTTCTTTGTCTCCTTAATTCAGTTAGTCTTGCAAAGTGAAACCTGACAAATGTGTTTAAATTATTATACCCCATTAGGACAGCAAGATGAAATTGTCACAGAAAACCCCAGAGTAATAGATGTAGTAATAGTATTAGTGATAGTAAAGGAGATCAAGCATCGAAAATATATAAATTAGTGAAACGAGGAAGTTTAGGAGAAACTTAGAAATTTAGGATCTAAGGGAAAACAATACGTGAATGCCCCTGCACCAGTGTGAGTGATTTCGAGCCAAGTCACCCACTGGTTACAATGATCACGTGGATTTATATCAAATAGTCTCCAACTATTTTCATGGTTCTTGTCGCCACGCATATATACAAAACATCATAATAATAACAATTCTTATAAAAAATATGTGTCTTTACATTAGTCAACTTGTATGTATCTACTATAATCTGTCACGCTTTCTAACAAATATGCTCATATAGCCAGATCAAGGTAAATATAATTGTTTAAAAATGTAAAATAAATCTATTTCAATAGTTGAGATCATGAGTCATTTGAAGCTAGACCACCATGGAAAACCTGGAAGTAATGGACGACCGTTTCGTCCTGTTGTGGGACTCCTCAGCAGTGCGAATCCGCGATCCCGCCTCGCCGGATTCGAACACAGGGCCTATCGCTCTTGCGTGTGAACGCCTAATCTCCAAGCCACTGAGCCGGCGGGCATCCAACGGTGTTAATGTCTAACTTCAACTAATCAACGAAATTGAGTGGCACATGAATTCACTAGTGACTGGCTTCAAGAGGTATTTCCTGGAGTTCTGGTGAAAAGCAGTGACCAGTGAAGTACAACCGGGTCTGTTGTGAGATAGTAACTCAATGAAGACAATGGTAGACGGTGGCTCGATTTTGTGGATCGGTTGAAGTTATACATTAACACCGTTGGATGCCTTAACAATGGTCTAGAGGTTAAGCATTCGCACGCGAAACCTTTAGGTCCTGTGTTTGAATCCCGGGAGGCGGGATTGTGAATTCACACTGTTGAGGAGTCCCATACTAGAACAAAACGGCCGTCCAGTGCTTCTAGGTTTCTCACAGTGGTCTAGCTTCTACTGATTGATGATATCAACTATTGAATTTACCATAATATTCACAAAAAGCCTTTATGATATAAATATATTTCCTTAAACAATTCTGTTTAGCGCAAATATAAATACAAGCTACAGTATTACATAGTCATTTGTATACACCATCAGCCTCTATAAAGTTTTCTTTACAGACAAGAAATGTAATGATCAAACAACAATTTATGGTAATTATTTAGTCAAATTTTCCATATAAGGAAAGATTAAGTGCTTAACAATAAGAAAATTAAACAATCAAGCATATGTTCGATATAAAATAGGTGGAATGTGGCCAGCAACGGAATCTAGGAAATGCGTTTCGTCCTTCCTGGGAGTATCTTTGGTTGATGAATTATGATACAATTTTATTGATTCTCATTAGCTGTTCTTATAACCCGAAAAAAAACGTTAAAAAAGAAAACTATCCAACTCTAGTGTTTCAAAAATAAGCACAAGTCTCTAGTGACCGATCATCAAGTCTAAGATTTCACTTTGTTCACCTCAGGTTGTTTCAATCTATGGTGTAAACGAATGACAAACAGTTTTCGTCACTGATGTTTACTTCATGTAATCTTTTTTTTACTAATAAATCATGAAATATTGAGTAACCTGAATGAAATACATCTTTTTTGTTTATGTAACTGAAGCCAGTAGAAGTAAACATTCGATAACAGCACGAATAGGACCTATGTAAGATCAATAACGTTACGTGATAAGTTATTAGAATATAACGAACTAAAAGTAAAGAAAAGAATTTCTTCAGTAGGAAACAACTCGTAACATTGAATATTTACAAATTAGATTACAAAAGGAGATAAATGTAACTAGGATTCAAATGATCAATATTGCCTCACTACATAACATTGAAATAAACTCATCCTGCTAATGAAAAACGTTGAAACATATATTTCTGAGTGAATAAATAAGATGGATTACTTAGTTCAAAACCGTATCCCCATTTCGAGTGAACCCAAGGGTATGTTTAAAACCTGATAAAACGATCCGTAATGTTATTTCTAGCTTACTGTTACCACCATTTTTTAAGCTACATTTAAATAGGTCGATAGTTGACATTTCCATGAAATGCGTTTGTTAAATCATGTTAGAAGATTTCAAGACGTCTACAGCTATCTTGATCAAAATGTTAAGTGAATATTAAACAATACTGTATACACGAACACTACTGCACTACAAGTACAGCAAATTAGGTTCAGAAATGCATAATTTTGGTTGAAATTAACTTTTTAAATCTAGAAGGTTAGATTTGTGTTGAAGTGAAATTTTTATTTCTCAAGTAGTTCTTCGACTAGTTCTGCTTCTGTATAATTAAGCTGTCCAATAGACAAGACCAATATAGTATTTAAGAAAAAATCACATATAAACTGGAGTTCTATGCAATGTTGTATCTTTATTTCTCTATTTCGTTTTCAATAAACTGGTCAGTATTTTATGTCATACCTCTCTCTTTTCAGATGTCTTTGTCATGGTCATGGTAATGAATGTAGAAAAAGTTCTGGGCCAGGACAAAAAGAAAGATTAGTATGTGTTTGTGATCCAGCTCATCATACATCTGGTGATAATTGTGAACAATGTCAATCAGGTTATCATGACCGTCCATGGCAACCTGCTACTCCACAAAATGCTAATCCATGTGTAGGTATGTAATATGAACAGAAGCATCTTTATTTTTATTTGTACATGGTTTTGACAAGTGCTCATTTTCAGTAGCATGTTCAAGAATGTTTTCTTTACAAAGAGTTATTCTAATTGTAAACATCACAAAGAGTAAATATTTTACAATCTTCTCATTGAAGTTGGGTTCCAACTGGTCACTTGAATCTACTTATCACTGAGTAGGAGTACACGACAGCTAAGTAAAATATGAAATGAATAAGCGAGGTAATAAATAAAAGTCTCAAGTAAGTTTGTATCACTGTAAAACACAACTGCCTTAAATCAGAACTGAGTTTACCTTATTCTGAAAACATTTGAATTGTTACTTAAACCAGAGTGATAAGGAATTATTTATTTGATATTAACTGGTAATGGAAACCAGGACGTATGCTACCTATACTATCAAATTCTAAAGAGTTACCCATTAAACTATTGTATTAAGATATATATCACGTATTCGAAGGGTATATGTATAAGCGTTATTACTTAATAAAGTCACACAGCGCTTTAGGTCTAAACGCTATAAAGTCTCATATTAACACACTGATTATAAGTACTATAAGAGGCTTGATACTCGCATAATTACATAACTACATCATCATGAAAATCATTTTAGTGATAGTCTAATTAGGTCTTCGATTAATTTTACTACTACAAAGGCAGATTACAAATTATGAATCTTATTAACGATAGCCTTGTCGAATGCTAGAAGTAGACTGTATCATCATATACTGAAAACAAAAGCGATCGCTTTCCAAACCCATTTCCTAACATTATCTCATGTGGCTAATGAAAGGTGAGTTTAAATCAATTACTTTTCAATATTAGAACATTTTGTAAACTCTGGTCACATGGCCTCATCTAGAAAGGCTTTAAAAATCATCTATACAGTCAAATAACTTAGGTCTCTAGAAGCGCAAATTAATAACTCATACACTGCAATGGGCATTAGCAACCCAACTTTTTAAACCTGAACTCTATGTGCAAAAAAGACACATACAAGCCACCATTCTTTCATGATCTTAACACTTAATTTTCATAAACACGAATTTGATTTTAATACATCCTTTTAATGATTTTATTCATTTTAGTTTTAATCATTAGTTGTTATTACATTCACGCTTTTGACTTATTTTTCACACGCTTTTCAAAATCGTCAAATGAACAATTATCGTTCAGACATTTGATTTCATTTTATTATCTCTCTTCAATTCATGTATATTATTGTCAGAATGAGAGTTTGTGGAAATTGTAGTAATTTAATGGTTGAATTCATGAATTGATTGATGCTAGACCAACCCGGAAAACCTGAAAGCACTGGACGGCCGTTTAGTCCTAGTAAGGGACTTCTCAACAGTGCAGATCCACGATCCTGCATGCGAGATTCGAACCTAGGACTTACCGGTCTCGCGCGCGAATGCTTAATCACTGAGCCAGCATCCAACGGTGTTAATGTCTAGTTTGTATATTAAGTAACTTTCTTTATTACATAATATGATGTAATAGTCATCTTATTTTTCAGTGGACTATTTTATTTGTGAATGAACTGTAAATACGATCATACAACTTGAGTAAGCGATAATATCGAAAGAAAATTTCTTCGTTGAATTGTCCTAATTCTTTATCAATTATATCATAGGTTACTTTCATTAGTTTAGAATCACTTTAAATCCATAAACTCAAAGAATATCCCTTGGTTTAATATCAATAATGGATCAGTACTTGTCGAAAGTATTAGTTGGAATTTTTCGAACTGTTTTCTGTTCAGAATAATAAACTTATTAAAAACTAAACAAAATGACGATACAATTTTTGCTAGTCTTTTAGTTTACATATAGTTCAATTAGAAAAACGTTTGTTACAATTTTAATACTTTTGTCAGGAAACATCGTCTTCTGAAGTTACTGAGAATATCTCGATTTTGTTTCACTAACATAATAAGATTATTATCAACCAATATTTTGGTGAGTAGATTTTATTTAATCATAAAAAGTCAATTTACGTACTTACTTACGCCTGTTACCCCTCGTGGAGGAACATAAGCCATCCACCAGCATTCTCTATTCAACTCTATTCTGGACAATTCTTTTCACTTGTTTTCAATTGCTATCCATCCTTTTCATGTCTGCTTCCAATTCTCCACGTAGTGTATGTGTTCTTCAGTCTTCCTCTTTTCTGTTTCTTTTCAAGATTATAAGTTAGGGCTTGCTTCGTTATGCAGTTTGGTGATTTCCATAATCTATGACCTATCCACATCCACCATCTTCTCCTAATTTTCACTCCAAATGGAAGCTGGTTTATTTTCTCCCACAGTAGACTGTTGCTGATGGTATCTAGCCAATGGGCGTTGAGTATTTTGCATAGACAATTATTTATAAATACTTGTATATTTTTGGTGATGGTTGCGGTAGTTGTGGAAGTTTCAGTTCCATACAGTAGAACTGTCAAGGATCTACATAAATCAGAAAACCATGGAATTCTATTGCAAAATATATCCACTGCTTCATCATACATTTAAATATTTTATTATGGAAATTGGACTAACATCGTTTATATTTCCAGAAACAAACGTATTATTTGTTGTGTTTTTTTGTAGCATGTAATTGCAATGGAAACGCTCATCTATGTGAATTTGATCCGGAATTATATAGTCGTACTGGTTCCGGTAGTCGATGTATTGATTGTGGTAATAATACAGAAGGCATAAATTGTGAACGTTGTAAATCAGGCTATTATCCTAATCCGAAACAGCCAACAACATGTTTGCCATGTTCGTGTGATCCAGTGGGTACTATTGATGGACAGGTTGAATGTAATGCACAAGGTCAATGTCAATGTAAACCTGGAATCGGTGGTAAATCTTGTGATCATTGTTTAGAAGATCATTTTGGTTTCAATGCTGGTGGTTGTCTGTAAGTGAATTTTGTTATCAAAAAGTTATTTCTGTCAGTGAATATACAATGATCATTGCGGTGTTTATCTTAAAATAAAATAAATAAGAGCGTCCAACAGGTCTCAATCTAGCATCCTCATCCCTTTAGGGTACTCCACAAAAGTATTTATGGATACTTGAATTATTTTTTTCTGATTAGCGTTTTTTAGCGAGTTAGTTTTCTACGGGATGAAGTCGCTAACCTCATGCCCAACCCTCCTCCTTTATCCAGGCCTGGGACCGGCAGTAGCCCCCGAAGGGACTCCAAGCGGAGTTATGGGTACTTGAATAGGTTACGTAATAATTGATAAATAAGTATTATACTGAAAGAATAGTATACTGTATGTGTGTGAATATGAGACATTTTCCTGGTTGATTAGTAGTATGAAAGAGGGATGACTAATTAATAACGATGAATGATCTATTTAGTTTTGCCATAAATTCTTTTTCTACATAAATGAATGTTAATTATATTCAAATAATTTATTATTCGCCATTCTTTGGTTATCCTCTAAACTTAACTACTTAAATCAATAACGTACAATAGATCAGTATAGTATATTAATCATTTCTTAATAGGAAAAGTGGGGTTTTTTATAGAGAAAACTGTTTATCATAAAATTACTCCCAGTACTATGGTAAGTACGACATAGTAAATTATAAAAAACATTGAATAAAGATAGCTTTATTTCATATGTTGACTAAAGTCTAAAGTGTCACTTGAGTAAATGATACTATATTATCATGCTAACTATCAGGATCTAGTCATGATTTCGACATGTTATCGGTGAGACTATAATTTATGAAAAACCTTTGAGTGACGCTAAACCGACCTTGAGAGGTTCCACCTAATAACTAGGATCAAATGGGATTAGAATTATGATTTACAGTTGATGGTTACGGTTAGGAATTAGATTTAGGGTTTTCATGACGAACTGACATCAGCTATAATGTCTTGACTGTATTTAGCCTAATGTATGAATGAATTTCACACCAAAACCGAGACCTGATATCTTATATCGAATTAGTTCATTCATAAATTGTAGTCTCGTCCTACAAACTAGATTACAATGTCAGTCTCCTAGAATAGTGTAGAAATTATGATAATATTCTCTTTATTTTCAAGCAGTGTATGCTTTCATACTTTTTAAAAAGTAAAAATCATAACTTCATTGAATTCTATTTTAGACCATGTAATTGTAGTGAAGGTGGTAGTTATGAAAATCGCCCTGCTTGTGATTCTCAAACAGGTCAATGTATATGTAAACAAAATGTAGCTGGTAAACAATGTGATAAGTAAGTCATTTTTGTACGTTTACCGATATAACAAATAAATTAATAACTTTTTGATTTATTTCATGGTTTTCTGATGATCTTGATACAATTTGGAATCAGTTTACATTAACGACTGAAATTACGTGAAGATACATCAAAGTCAAGGAACGCATGATATCTGTTGTGTTAGTTTAGAGGTTTACATTAATGTCATGTTTGGTCACAGATTGAAATTAGATAACAGAAAACCATGTTTCACTTAGATTTCATGTTAGTTGTCACTCGTTACCATTGACTGTCTACAGTTTTTCTGGAATTGGTGTTCTCCGTGGAACTCAAACTCACATCACCCAGTTTCACTGTCTGAGACGTTGTCACCGATCTATTTGAACAGAAACTGATTTCCTATAGGACTGGGTTGATTCCCTAATAGATCATTGCCTAGTAAAATTATTCATCCTTATCGAATCCTTCGTTGCTTTTCGAACTATATTGATCAAGTTAAGCTAAGAACTAGAGAAATATTACTGTAGCCACAAATAAATATTCAGTAATAGAATCGATTGGCAGTCTGGTTGACTTGGACATTTTTAAATATTTGTTGAAAATGAACCGAATAACTGCTTTTTGATTTCTCCTTTTAGACAGTAAGCATCTAACGGTTTTATTTTGTTTAATTCGTTTTTTTTTAGATGTAAGATTGGACATTATGGTCTCATGTCAAATGATCCATTAGGATGTAAACCGTGCTTATGTTCTTTGCACTCATCAGAATGTAAACTAGACGAAGAACACTTAAGTAAGGTAGCTGGTAGACCTGGTAAGTAGAACATATCAGTTATATATTATTCAAAAGACAAAAGTTATTTGAAACACTTATCATTATATGGTATTATGTGAAAAAGCTTATGGAAGTTAAGTCATTTGAAATTATATTAAGTGAATATTGGGGCTTCATTTTAAAAGCTTTTAACGAATATTATTTAATATGTTGCATAGAGATTTGATTTATTTTCATTCCTTCAATTAAATTCTACTTGGTCAGGCAATTGTAATTATAATGTGCTTATTCCACATGAACTGACCATTAGTTGCCAGGTTTCAGCTCTAAAGAATGACTTTTTACTAAGTTCTGGAGATTTCAATATAGTTCAACCACAGTTCATTTCGTTGATTGTTCCATTTCTCTTTACATTTTCTCCGTTAATTAATGATTTTCAAATGTAACTAATAGAACTCTAAGCTTAGAAAAGCTTGAATAAATGACTTATGCATGAAAAAATTAACTGATTTTAATTCGCTACTGATAGGGAATATGATTTACAATTTTTTGCTGGGAGGGGGTCTACTTACAATTGAAGTTTAACTAGTCACAATTCAGATCTCAACTTCAAAACGTAAATCTGTAGTCAGTATTACGCATTCAAATGTACTGTATGATGACTGATTACATCACTGGTAAAGATAGAGTAGTTGATAACAATTGCATCAAGAACATATCAGCTTTACCAATAAATGACAAATTGAAGAAAATTATCAGAAGGGGTTTGGTGAGATTTTAGAAATTTCACAGATTGAAATCATGAGTCAGTTGAAGCTAGACCACCATGGAAAACCTGGAAGCACTGGACAGCTGGCCGTTTCGTCCTAGTATGGGACGCCTCAGCAGTGCGCATCCACGATCCGCACCCCGCGAGATTTGAACCCAGGACCTATCAGTATCGCGCCAAGCGCTCAACCAAGTAGACCACTGAGCCGGCATCCGACAGTGTTAATGTCTAATTTCAACCAATCCACGAAGTTGCGCTACCGTATACCATTGTCTTTAGTGAGCTGATATCTCACAACAAACCTGGTTGAACTTCACTGGTAACGGCTTCTCACTAGAACTCCAGGAGTATCTCTTGAAGTCAGTCACTAGTGAGCAGATGATTATTATCAGAAGGGGTTTGTGGAGGTAAGTAAAATAAAAAAGTTGCTTATTAGAAATGTATTCAATCTAGAGTATAAAACACAATAAGAATTTATGACAAAGATAAACCCACTTCAGTGTTGTTATTCTGTCAATGAATAACAACTGGAAGGAGCTGGAAAGCATTGCCCAGGACAGAGTTGGATGGAGAATGCTGGTGAGCGGCCTATGCTCCTTCACGAGGAGTAACAGGCGTAAGTTAGTAAGTAATTCAAGTTTCCAAGTGAAAAAGTTTTCATCTCACACTTTCTTAACAAATGAAATGTAGTTATGTTGAATATTTAAAAAAAGAAAGAATAGTCCGATTTAATTTCAAACTTTATTCATTCATTTTTATAGGTGAAATTATTGAATTGGAAAGTTTAGTGAAACCAGATCAAACTATTATTAATTGCCCAACGAATCAGAAACCATGTTATGCATGCTTACAAAAAGGTAACGATCAATTCATTCAGTCATAATAATTTTATAAAGCTTATTTAATTTAAAATATATCTGACAATTAGTAAATATCAGAAGGGGTTATGTGGAGATTTTAGTAATTTTATAGTTGAATTCATGAGTCAATTGAAGCTAGATCACCATGGATAACTTGGAAGCATTAGACGGCCGTTTTGTTCTACTATGGGACCCCTAAGCAGTGCCCATCCACGGTCCCGAACTCAGGACCTATCGGTTTCGCACGCGAACGTTTAACCTCTAGACCACTGTTAAGGCATCCAATGGTGTTAATGTCTAACTTCAACCAATTTACGAAATTGAGTCACTGTCCACCATTGTATTCAATGAGCTACTATCTCACAACAGACATGGTTGAACTCCACTGGTCACTGCTTCTCACTAGAACTAATAGTAAATGTCTTCGAAATAGAAAATTTCAATGAGTCTTTGGGAAAAAACAGCGATGATGATATAGTAAGAGTGTCTTATTTTCAATATGATTATTCATTGAAGTCATTGAAGCAGATGGAAAACGGAATATAATTTTGTCATACAGTGTTGAGGCATTTCAAGTATTAAAAAGATAGTGTGTACTATTAATATTTAAGTGAATATATGTGAATTTTCCGTTGATTTAAAGGTAGTTAAAAAATAGTTAGACAGGAAATAGTTTACCTTATCCTTTTTAGTGTCTGATTTTAGGAGGTAATTATGGAATTCTAGTGGGGAGCTATGACCAGTGAAGTTCAACAGTGTCGAGTTTGAGATAGTTATCCACCACGGTCGATGGGAAATTATTGCACACTACCATAAGTTGACTGAAATTAGACCTATACATTATTAGATTCCTGCTCAATGGTATTGAGGTTTAAGTGTTCGTAAGAGAAACCGGAGGTCTGAAATCCTCATACTAAACTACGAACATTCTCCATCATCTCTTCATCTTAACTCTTTTTCTTTTCATATCGTTCCTATCAGTGATTATTATGTAATACTAGAGAATATACTTAATAATTTTTGTCCTGTAAATGACTGAACTTAGAAGGAGATTGTCAATATTAGCAAGCTGGTCAGAATGTCTCATTGTAATTATAATGCAAATTATTCACTTTCTAGATAGACAACATATTCAAGTTGGATGCAATGGTACAACAGAAGGTCATTTACATTGCTTGTGTGAAGAAGATCCAAATCAATGTCCCTATTGTCCATCAGGTAGGCCCATAATTCATTACATTCATTTGATTGTTGATGAATCATTTATTTGATCATTATATATTATTAGTGAACTGTTATCTATTTGCTAACCTTTTTCTTTTGTTGTTACTAATATATTGTAGATTTTTTCAGAGGAGTATATGTCTGCGTCTGTACAACTTTCAAATTGAATCCCTCTGAAATGTATCTCTTCGATGAGCTGATATTTTTTGTTTTTGGTTTCAAAGTATCATTATCTATTTCATATATTCTTGTACAAATTAAAACTCAATAAATTTTGTTATTTAATTTTTCAGGCTGGCGTACGCCACAGATTGATCCTCGTTCTGAAATATGTACATGTCCTCCACAATATACTGGTAAATCATGTGAATTTTGTGCAGATGGACATAGACGTGATCCACCTGGTGGTCTTATTACTGATCGTTGTATCTTATGTACATGTAATAATCATGCTACACGGTGCGATCCTGAAAGTGGTAAGTATCTAAACCAAATTACATTTCAGTATATCCGTATTATATATATATATAGCATTTGTCATCAAGGCGTGACTGCAGTCTTTAGGGAACTGATGTCCCCTATGTAATTTTGACCCGATTAACTCAACTCTCCAGTATGAGATGTGACCATTGATCTATTCGGTCAGTGATTAACAACGTAAATGACTGAATTATTTATGACTGATCGATTTTTTTATATATTTATCATTAACTTGGAGGTTTTAAAAAATATATTACTGTACTATATATTTAGCTTGAAAATGTTCAACTAAATTATCAAAATGTCAACTGAAATAAGCACTGAGTGATTTTTTACATTTATTCGTATTCTCATTTAATTGTATTCATCTTGAAAAGATTAAGCTAAATTTTTCACATTAGTTAAGGTATATTAATATAATTAAATAAAATAGATAAATTGACAGAACCAAGACGTTTGTGAACACCCTGGTATGGCCGAGAGTGGGGTGGGCCCTCCCTCCCTCTCGAAGTGCTCTCACACGGCCATGCGTATACAGCCTCTGCCAGGGAAGTCCTACTCACTACCTTCTCGTGGCGGAGGTGTTGTTTACGAAATTGAGTGGACGAAAAAGCGAATTTCCGGTACTTTGACCGGATTCCAAAACAATGGTGCACATGGGCTCCAGGATCTTGAGGGAACAAATGGCGTATGAATCAATCGTTGGTCACCGGCTACAATGGGACTGCGTCTCCTTGCGTTGCTCCACTGCCTTGTGGGTCAGATCTTTAGGTCGAAGGCTCGGGGTGTGGTCCCCTAAGAAAACCACCTGCTTCGTTTTGGGCACCCGGGCAGTATCCCAGCCCTCACACAAATCGAATGATTTATGTGGTGCATATCTGTTTGGTGCCTCCTTGTACCAATGTTTATGTGGTTAAATAAATAAATAAAGTGTGCATCAAACTACTTACTCATGTGATTATAGAAGGAGTTGGTATAATATGGAAGTTATTAATATTTCTTTTTCTGTATCGAGTTGATTTGTAATCTAATGTAATCCTCATCATGTGTCATTGTTCAGGCATCTATCCTGACTCCTACTTACTTGGATTTAAGAATTAACGCTTTAAATCAAAGCCTCGATGTATGAAATATTATATTGATTGATCTATCAATTTATATACCTCTAAGTAAATAAAAGTCTTGAAATCAGTAAAGTATCACGTCATTTATGATCTATCAAAGATTTAATGATAGAATTCATGGAAATATTCTTTCACTATCGACCAAGTTGTGCTATCACAGACTTATATGATGGAAAAGAGACAACCATGATGATTGTTCTATCCATGATGCAGAATAGAATTATTTGATTGATTTCATAAACGGTATAACTTCACTTGGATTCCATTTGGATTATGAAGGATTTGATTAGATAATCATCAAACTAAATCATATGTAAGTTAGAGTTGAAATCGCAACACTGAATACCGAATAAATCGTTCTAATCGTTGAATGTTGGCTGAGAAACCTACAAGTTCTAGGTTTTATTCTTAATAGTGGTTCATAGATGCCTACTATTTCAATGTCCCGTGTTAGGATGAATCAATTGTTCAGTGCTCTTTGGCTTTCAATAGTATTAGAATTATGATTAGTCTGTGATGAATATTACCTACAAATTTAATAAAATATTTGATTGACAATTCAAAGTATGTTCTATAAGTTGTTTTAAGTAACGATAATAACGATAATAATAATAATAATAATAATAATTAGTTATTTGTTTTAGTTGTGGCATGAGTATCGGGAATGACCTTATACTGATAAACGTTGATCAGTGGTTAATAATAACAATAATAATAATGGTAATAATAATAATAATAAATGTAGTATACAGACAGTTGTCAAACAATAAAAGTAATAATAAAAATAACTTTTTATTTTGCTATCAAAACAATAGTAATCTTAATGATTAATAATAATGACAATAGTTATAGCAATAGGGATACTGATTATTGATGCTTGATGTGTACCTTCATATTCATTAGGATAGTTATTCAACATACATTCATATATGTATACATACAAACATTTGACCAGATAACAATGATTAAGGTCATACATAATGTTTACTTCCGGTCTATGTTTTCTATATTTGAATAGTATTTAACTTGTCTTACATAATTCACATATTAATGCTATTTCATTCACTTCTTAATGATAAAATAAAGAATATTCTCCAATAGCCATTATGAGCTTGAAAAGTATTCAAATTTTGTACTATACATAAAATTAATCAGTTAAATAAGTAGTACATTAGGTATAAACAAACATATTTTTTCAGCCGGTTAACTGTACCACACAGTTACATGTATATATATATATATATATACATGTACACACGTTATATGTAAGTTGTTTTATACATAAAGATGGTACTGTAATATCTGAAATATACACTTAATGTATATTTAGAACAAATTATCATTACTTAGTATAATGGATAGATTAATCTTAGTTAATGAAGTGAATATAATCATATTAGTTTTTATAGCGTAATCGATAAAAACTCCTTAATTAAATCTAGAAAATTTATATCATTAGTATTATGTTACATATTGATGTTGTAATTGTTTGATTATGTACATCGTAATGGTAGTAATACTTACAAAATTGACAGTGCTGGGATGCGTGTTACGTATACCCTAATACCGACTGCTCCGACGTACGATGTTTTATGGTGTAGGAGTAGGTTGGAAGAAAGTTAGGGGTGGTCAGACCAAAACATGGCACGAATCCATGAAGTCACCAACAAGTGGACTGAGCCATATTGGTAGATGTAGACTATCTGGTTGGGATCCGGGAAATGATAGCAACCATTCGTTGAAGATCTTACAATGGTGCAGGTGCATCCACTCTTTGTGTTCTCCCAAATTCTAATCTTCTGAATTCTTACTGTGCCTATTTTTTTCTCTTTCTGAATTTGTTTCACTGGATTATACTCCTTGAATAACATCTTCAAACCCTAATGTTTCCTATTAGTGCTCATACTCTTACTATATCTACCACTATGGGATTTGAATCGATAACTGCATCTCTGTGCTAATGTGGTATGGCAACTCAAACTGATGTACGTACGTACGAACTTCCACGTTGTTACTGACTGACTGAATGAATCACTATACAAAACTTTAAAAGTAGCAATTCATCTTTTTTTGTTGTTCATCCATATAACAGTCTGATGTGATTTATGAAACTAAAGACTGTAGTTCTATACACTTAAACATTAGCTTATTCAGAATAGATGGATTTTGGTTAGCAACGGAATCTAGAACGAATATTTTGTTCTAGTTGAGACTTGTCAGCTGGATACAGCTGCATCCTAGTGTTGGTATTGATATTGAGACTTTAACCTAGTCTTTTCATCTCGAATGCCAAGGTATTAACTTGTTCAACTAGTATGATATTTATATCGCCACTAGTAATTGTTTGAACTATCCAGTTGTCGATATTCTTGACTCACACACATTAGCCTCTCTGGTGCAATTCGCTCGATGTGCTTGTAATATTGTTATCTATTCTATCCGCTAATAAACTGAAGTCGCAATCTTGAAAGGAATAGTGAGCAATTCCAGTTCACTTTCAAGGTTCACATAATTATCTATATCTAGAAAGAAAAAAAAATTAAAAAGTATAGATCACTTGACAAAAATATAACTGTACTATGTTTTTCTTTCTTTGATTCCGTTTTAAAGTACTGATTTATATATATATATATATATATATATATATATATATATATATATTATTACACTGAGTGATATAAGTCGATTAAAGTTCATGAAGAATCAAGCTTTAATGTAAGGAAGCCTTAATATAAAGTTGTAACAATCTGTCTGTTATATCCTAGTGAATATTAAATTATGGGTAACTTCTGGGAACTATTTATGGACTAATACTGTACATATATTCTAATTGTATAACTGTTAGGAAACTAAACTATACATATTTATGTTACTCTCACTATAAACCCTTAATTGATCTGTCGGTTACTGTTAGATGATTTACTGTTCTCGAGTTGTTTTCAATCTATTAGTCACAGTTTCTCATAATCACAGCCACTTTGGCTTGATCTTGTACATATGTTACTTTCTGTTTTATAGTGTGATGTGGTCTGATTTTGCTTGTATATAAACCAAGTATGTTTGAAATATATGATTCGTGTCGAGGAGGCTGAGATTGGTGTTCTGGACTTAACATGTAGGGCTAGACAGAGAAACGACCAATCGGAACTCTGGGCTGCTCGTACTGGTGCATGAATCATTAGTTTGGTCGTATAGGTCAGCGTATCTCAATCGGCAATCGTGCTTCATGATAATCGTATAGCTAAGGATATAAAAGTGTCAATATAATATATTTCTATTTATTTATTTACCTGAACACATAAATATTGGTACGGAGGGGCACCGAATAAATATATGCCACACAAGTCACTTGATTTGTGTATGGGCTGTGATACTGCCCGGGTGCTCAGACAGAAGCAGGAGGTTTTCTTATGAAGCTACACCAGGAGCCTTTGACCTAAAAGTTCGATCTACAAAGTAGTGGAGTAAACTTAAGGAGACGCAGTCCCATGGTAGCCGGTGACCAGTTATTGATTCATACGCCATTTGTCCCTTCAGAATCCTGGAGCCAATGTGGACCATTGGTTTGGAATCAAGATTTTCCAAATCCCCTAGGTGGGCCCTCTGTATCCACCAACCCGGTTAAAGCGCCGGACATTCGCCTTTCGTCCTCTCAATTCCGTAAGCAACAACCCCGCCACGAGAGGGCAGTGGGTAGGACTTCCAGTCAGTCAGTCGGTCAGTCAGTATTTACACTTTTAATCTGTCTATGATTTAGTTAGTAGACTGTGGCACAATGCAAACATTAATTTAACAGTAGTGTTAGAAGGGTCAAAATGATCCATGTGTTATACATGCAATGGCAATGGATCTATTTCGAAGCTAAAATTTTAGGAAATTTTCGAGATTCTTAAAAATTTACTTGTAAAAGGGAGGGGGATTTATGATTAAACGTTTATATTTTTTAATATTGACATTTGGATGCAGTCATTCAGTGATTTTGCAAGCTGTATTGAATTACTGCATTGAAATAGTAATTTATTTAGTATCTCGAAGAAAATGATTGTATTTAGTTGAAGCCACTGTTTCCTTTGTAATTATTCAAATATTTAGTTTATAAATGCTTTTTAATTATCATTATGTGCCATTCAGCATTGATTATGAAGATCTTTTGTCAGTTCAGTTGTAACTGTAGTGAATGAGAACATAAGTGGAGATAATCGAATGTATATGAATGCGAAATTACAGAACATCTTAGTAAAATCTGAGAACCATACAGTAAATACTTTATTTGCAAAATGTCAATCACATTGTTTCAAACTTGGCAGTTCCTTCTGCAAATGTCAATCAATCGTCTCAGACTCCATTGTTCTTTCCATTCCACACCAATCATTCTTTGTTCTCGTTCTCTTTTCTTTGATTCTTTGAACCTTCTGCCGCCAGGCATTTCACTTTTGATTGATGATATATAATACATATATCTGTCGAGATCAGTTGCACACACCACATAACAACCACTTTCTGTAAAGGCTAGATTATTAATAAAATGTGCCCATAGTTTCGGTATTTTAGGTTGATTTCTCTGATATTCAGTAGCATCATAAGTTCTAAAATTTTGCTAAGATTACCTGAGTTTATACGGTTGTAATCCATGTACATTTATTAGAAATTGGTCTCAAACTTAAAAAAATATGAAAGTATTGTCTGAGCTAAAACACTGATAACCCAAACGCTTAAGCAGACCACTTGGAAATATCACTATAGAGGTCTGCAGAGATTAATGATTTTTATTCATATTATGGATCTATCTAATTTGGACATCCATTAAAAACCAGGAAGAACTGGGCAGACGTTTCGTCTCAATATGGGACTCCACAGCCGTAAATATTAACAACCCACCCGGGATCGAACGTAAATGCAGTTAGACATATACACCATTGGATTTTCGCCCAATGGTCTACAGGCTAAGCGTTCACACATGAAGGTTGTTTGATGCCCTGTGATGGGGTTTTGAATGTCCAGTACGGTGTGGTCCTATACTAGGACGAAACATCTGTTAAGTGCTTTTCGGTTTACAAAGCAAAACGCCTTTTTTCATATTCGTACATAAATAAATAACTCTTTTCTAAAACTGGCGAATGCTTTATCTTATCTATACCACAATAAGCTTCGATATTGCCTTCTAATGTGCAAATACAGATAAACAGAAATATTTCAAAAGTACTCCCTAACCTCTCGTCATTGAATAATAATTCATTTTAACTGAATACTACTTACAAGTAGTTAAATGTAACCACCTACATTTTATTAGACATTTTATCACATTTATTTATTGGTCATCAAATATATAGGTGACATAAAAATGTAGATCTTTTCCGAAAACTAGTAGTACAGTAACTAGAATCAAGTCATAGAAGTTATATATCTCATATGATTTTTGTGAAGAATCCACACATATATTTGGAAGTGAACGATAAGGGGTATTGAATATCTGTCTCAACATATTTTGATGGAATATGATAGAGGAAGTTTAAGTTATTTATTTACTATCAGATAAATGGATTCAACTAACTTAAGATGCCTGTTGAACAATAATAAAAACAGAAGTCTAAATGCTTCATTTAACACTAAATTTTTATTACTGCATGAAATACGCAAAGATGGATAGTGGCTAGCAGTGGAATTCAGGACGCGCGTTTCGCCCTATTTGGGACACGTCAGCTGGATGTATTTGAATCTCAGAGTTGGTGTACACTCTGCGACTCGAACCCTGTAGCGTTCACTTCAAACATCATCGCGTCATCCACTTGACTACTGAGTCGCTTGCTTGTGCAATGGGATGAAACTTAAATTCACTTCTGTATTGTTTACTTGAATTTTCCCACAGTACACACAATATGCCAATAAGAGACTGATCAATAGCAGTCCTAAACATCAATGGGAAGGTTCAAGTGAAACAATACTAAGTGAATTTCTACATGAAATACGCCAAGATAAATCTCTCTTCATGTATATATTAATTTATGTAATTACAGTATATTCCAGAACATAATATTTAACAAAATATTGTTCTGTACCAGTGAATAACACAAATTTTCTTTCAGACACAAATGTTTAGTTTATTTCTGTTATTCTTTGAATAATACACATGCTAAAAAAGTGTTTTAAAGCTTTTGTATCTTATTGTATGTGAATGAATTTTACAGCACTTGCAGCTTGTTTTCCTGGAGAATATAAGGATAGACAATTACTAGCAAGGCAAAAGGTTTATGTTAGATTAAATAACCTGTAAGTTTATATCACAAACTGATCCTGATTAGAAAACCATTCGAAACTAGGAAACACTGGATAGTTGTTCCGCTTAAGTATGTGACTACTCCACCAAGAACTCAGGACCTCAAAGGCTCGCAGGAAGCGTTTTACTTCTAGGCCACTTAGCTATCATCTATTGGTTTACATATATTACATCAGGCGATTCACAGTACTGTGAAAGTATCTTTTCACGCCATTGGTGGGTAACTGCAGCACACTGGATATAGCTGAAGTCCGTTGGTCACAGTGTCACATAAAATTCCGGAAATCAAATCTCTAAATTAACCACTAGTAAGCACATGATTATATGTTTAGAAACATATGAAGATTGTTAAATTCTATATTTGACATGACTTACTTGCATTGGATAATGTAAGGAAGTTATCTGCCACTAGTTGCGTGATATTGCAAACTGATTAAAATTAAATACATAAACGTTTCAGTCCCAGACCAGCGGTCTAAAGATTAGGCATTCGATGGTAAAGCAGGACGTTCTAGGTTCAGTCTCTAATAAAGTCGTGGATATGAAGGAGTCCAATACTAATGCTTGTCTAACCTGGTTTATTTCACGAAGTAAACTATAAAATCTAATTATATTCAAAAGCCTTTAAACTAAATCTAAAATAACACTGACTAGTCGCATGTAAAATTTCAGACGTCTATCAGCAACTCTATTCATAAAAAAACTAATACTAATGTTTTGCTCAACCTAGCTTAGTTAATTTCTTGAGAATACAAAGGAGAATTATTAAATATAGTAACCAACACTGAGTGATGCACAAAAATTGATAAACCGTAAAAGTGAATTTTGCCAAACCATTAAGATATGTAACAAATCAAACGATAGAGATTTTCATTACTAACTTACTTACTAACGGCTGTTACTCTCAATGGAGAATAAGACGCTGACCAGCATTCTTCAACCCATACTTTCCTGGGCCTTCTTTTGTAGTTCTATCCAATTCTTTTCATTCTTCTCATGTGTGTCTCCATTCCTCGACGTAATGTCTTCCTTTTCTCTTTTGGCTTTGAGGATTCCAAGTGAGGGCTTGCCTTGCAGCACAGATCGATGCTTTGCTTAATGTGTGTCCTATCCACTTCCAGAACTTTTTCCTGATTTCTCCCTCCGCTAGAATGTGGTTTGTTCTCTACCATTGTTAATAAACACTTGTATCATCTGGATGATAGCTTTCGTAGTTGTTCAAGTTTCCTCCCCATACAGTAGAACTGTCTTAACATTCGTATTGAAAATTCTGACATCGGTGTTGTTGGATAGCTGTTTTTAGTTCCAGATGTTCTTCAGTTGTAGATATGCTGCTTTTGCTTTGCTGATTCGCGCCTTCACATATGCATCTGTATAATCAATAATCCATAAATAACCTACATTTATCTTTTCTTTGATAAATTCACTATTAATTTTCCAAAATATTTAATGTAACAACTGTGAAAAACGAACGTGAAACATGAAAACATTGAAATTAACACAAAATACGGAAGTAGACAAAAAAACTGGTGATAGACATAGAGTTTATTCACCTTCCAGATAAAACATGACAATTTATCAACTAAATATAGTCATTTAGCTACAGACTTTACTGAAAAATAGTCATTTCAATGGTTGAGATCATGAGTCAATTGAAGCTACACCACCATTGGAAACCTGGAAGCACTGGACGGCCGTCTCGTCCTATTGTGGGACTCCTCAGCAGTGCGCATCCACGAACCCCGCCTCTCGAGTTTCGAACCCACAATAGGTCTAGTTTCAATTGACTTATGATCTAAACTATTGAAATTACTATAATATCCACAAAAACCCCTCCTGGAAATTAATAATTAATCAGTAAATGTCATTCATCACTAAAATAGTGAAAATAGAATTGTATTTTATGCTAGAACTATGTAACTAAATGTAACATTAAACGAATGTTACTTTGAATTGATGTTAAATAAATGTTGAATGACGTACTAACTGTACTAAATTAGTAGGGAAAAAAGTTACAAAATTATTACATTGGATTAAAACAAATGTAACACTGAACAAATATCATAGTGAATTCAAACAATGGTGAACGATATTGAGACTAAATTAAAATATGATTTTGCATTTTATTCTCTCTTAAAAATAAGTAACTAGGATCAGTACAAATTAAACGAAGTTATTTGTAATGGTGGAGGCGATATGTAGCTCAAGTAGATGATTTTGATGGAGTTCTCTGAGCTGGGTGGTTCGATCATGTAGTTTCATCGTTCTTCTTAACGAAATCATCAGCACAAACTTCAGGTAGAAATGAGGTGTTTGAATTTCTCTACATGTGGTTCACAGCTTCTCCTGTAGATCTCGATGATCAACAAGAACCAATCATCATCAACAGAACAAAATACACTGTAGATTTACAACGCTTACTGTTTAGTCAGAATAGAATACACATGCACTCTTTAAATTGTATGGTTTAACATTCTTTCTTTTTCAAACAGGTCAGTGTGAATGTCAAGATAATACTGGTGGTTTATTCTGTGATCGATGTGCTGATGGTTATTACGGTGATGCAATTGCTGCAATCAATTCATCTGATGCTTGTAAACCATGTCCATGCCCTTCAGAAGCAAAATGTGAACAAGTTCATTGGCCAGACCGTTCAATTAAAGTTGTATGCAAAGATTGTCCAGATAATAGATCAGGTATTATAAATAAATATATACATAATAAACTCTTATTTTTGTGTTTGCGACATATTATCTTTGGTTATATCAAGGTATTTATTCTTAACCTGCTTCGATTTTGTCGCCTAGACAGTATTCCAGTTCTCACACAAATCGAATGGTTTATTTGGCGCATATTTGGTGCCTCCTTGTATCAATGTTTATATTCAGAATGGATTTTGTGGAGCTTTTTTAGAAATTTCACAGGTTGAAATCATGAGTCGATTGAAGCTAGACCACCATGGAAAACCTGGAAGCACTGGACGGCCGTCTCGTCCTATTGTGGGACTCCTCAGCAGTGCGCATCCACGATCACGCACCACGCGGGATTCAAACCTATTGGATGCCGGCTCAGTGGTCTAGTGGTTAAGTGCTCGCGCGCGAAGCCAGTAGGTCCTGGTTTCTGGTGTTTTCACCATAAAATGGTTTGAGAAAATATAGCCGATATGATCTTGGTTTAGTTAAATCAATGAAAATTACCTGATTCTATAAAACTTCAGGATGACTAATACAATCTCCTGCTTGATAATTTGGTCACCTCATCTTGAAATCCTATAGAACCTCGCCTACAATTAAGTTTGTTTACGGTTAACATTGTCAAGCCCTATAGTTTACTTGTTTAATAGATAGTGTTTTTCAAACAATAACAATTTGTCTATGTCTTTGTACTATTCTTATTATTTTCATGTCTCCATGCTCATTTATGCTTGATCACAAGTGACAGCTTACGCACCTACTTCTCAGTCTACCTTAAGTGTTAGTTGCTTAAATATCGCTCGATAAAACCATGTATATGCTTGAATCGAATTAGTTTATTCGAAATTGAATTTGCCTATGTATTCGCTTGCTCACTCATATTGACGTTTCTGCTCAAATTCGTTCGGTGTGCTTATAGCTTTGTTATCTAAATTTATACACCAAACTCTTGGTATGAGGGTCACTGGTTAAGATCAACTCATTGTTGGGATAACTTCTTACAATTTTGACCACTATGTTTTGAATTTGTTACCAATCAAAGATCATACGATATTCCGAGTAACTGCGTTAACGGTAACAATATTCTATTCATAATTAGCATGGTCTGATCACTAGGAATTATCAGTATAGGGTTATGGAGAATGTTGAGTTTTATGATTAAGATCATGAACCGATCAATTCTGGACCGCCAGTGGAAACCTGGAAGCACTAGATGACCGTTTCGTCCTAGTATGGGATCCTCAGCATTGCGCATCCCTGGTCCCACACGCGGGATTCGAAACCGAGACTTTCGGTCTTGCACGCTAACGCCTAAACTTTGGACCACAGAGCTGTCCGGTGCTTCCAGGTTTTCAATGGTGGTTTAACACTGGTCGGTTTACTAGTTCCAGTAAAAAATTACTTTGTCCAAGGGGTAAGTAAAATTAACAGTTTCCGAATAACCTTGTCAGCAGTATTTTTTGAAACTATTCATGCAATCAATTTTTATTTACCAAGTCTAAGTTCTTCAATTGAATTTTATTGTTTCAATATTCAGATGACGCGGATGGATTTGAAGTTATCAGTCTGCCAATTTTAGGCAAACATAATACTTTTATATTTACAAGATTCACTTTCATTGACTATTATCTGACCCTTAAATTTTGTTCTTCCTTACCCCTTGATTAGTACGTTAACCTCATTTGTTATTTATTGTCGAATCCATTTTTGTGATACAATCCATTCTATCCTTCTATAGACATACATTTTCCATATAACTATATATACGAATGTACAGCTTAAGTAAATGATTTCGTCGAAAAGAAAATTTTCTTCGCTGAATTCTTCTTTTTCTTATTCAGTCATAATTAATGAGCATAAGTGGAAGTTCACCTATTATGATCTCTTAGAAGCGACTGAAAAGTTATATTGGTTTAGGAAAAATAATATTGATAACCAACTGTTTATTTCTAATTGAATCATAAAGTCATTCCGTATTTTCAAAACTTTCAGACCATTATGATATTTACTTCAGTTCTTTGAATTTAAATTATGATTAACTCCCCTAGTGAAAGTTATTTCTGTGGGTTTTTCCTCCACGTTTGTTAAATCAAAGATGACAGTATACATCTTTTCACGTTTAGAACTAAAACTTTGACAATAAGTTATTATCATTGTGATTAAGAGCTGTATCTTATGAAGAAATGACAAATTATTTGTGATGGCTTATTCTATTTCATTGTGATTATTGACCCAAATTGCCTTGATTGGTTTAACATTTCCGTATAACTATTCATGCATATTCAAATAAAGCCTGATGACGATCTAATTGAAAACAATTGTTCGCTTATATGTGTTATTCCAAATGACAAATTGCAAGAACTCACTATTCAAAGATGAATAAATTGAAACAATGTAGATAGCATAAGTACTCTAGCTTTTTTATGGATTTTTGAACCAATATTTTATAAAAGTAGTTTAATAAATTAAAATGATCATTATGTTATCAACATTTCTTTTATGTTATCAGGTATTCGATGTGAACGTTGTGCGGAGAATTTTTATGGTGATCCAGTGAAAGGTATTCCATGTAAGCCATGTGACTGTTCAAATAATGTGGATCCAAGAGAATTTGGAAATTGTGATGGGTAAGTTGTATGTGTTGCATGACGTATATTGGTAGTTAGTTAAAGCTTAATATGGATAAATCATGTGTTTAAATTTTTTTAAAACTACACTATCTGTAACTAAGATATGAAGACTGAACAACCAACAGTAGAGTAGCAAAATGAAGGACTTGTCCTGTATTACTATATTGCTGCAAAACATGTTGTTCTGAGGTTACAAACATAAATATTAGTGAAACATGACAGACATCATATTATCGATTGATTTTCAAATTATTATACTGACGATGTTATGCAATTTTTGTTTACTTAAGTATACGAGTAATGTGCTGTGAATGTTAAACTAAAAACTACTCTTAATTGCTGAAGTATACTCAGTTAGGAAATGAAGCAATGAGTAACCAGAAGGAATTTCTGTCATCTATCCATAAAGTCATTAATTCTTAAATTGCGTCATATTGAAGCGTATTAGGTTTTTAGGTATCTCCAAACTGGTTGATGCATGTTATATTGTTTAAATGGTGCATATACATTCATTTTGCGATGTTTCTAAACTGTTAAATTGTACACTAATCTATGTTATTAACTTCAAATCACCCATTCACTTTGTATGTCGGAAAAGTCTCTTTCTTTATATTAATTCACCACACTTTATTGTTCAGAATAATATTCAGCGACTAAATCCCATTTCTTTGTATTGACAACTACCATAACTAGGCAATCAATGATACTTAGGAAGCTCTTGAAAAGTGGTTTATTTCAGTATAGAAATAATCGTAAGTACATATCTACGGCCCAATCACGGATTAAAACTGAAAGGTTTAGGTCTAGTAGTGAATGCTTAACCTTCAAACAATGAGTTAATATTCAATGGTTCATAATTCAAACTTCTCGAACATTGATGATGATAATCTGGCTATACTCCACCAAGTCATAATGGCGCGATTTTAATTTATGGAAGACTTTTGAACAAATCTTAAGTGACTTTGAGAAATATTAATTAGTCAGAATAAAGTTAGTATAGGATAAAAATACATTCAGCAAAACCAAAGAACTAAAGTGGATACACTTCTTTTACGTGGTTCAAAAATTTATCAAGGTTGGAAAGAGGTTCAGAGGTTCTAAAACCATAATGCATACGGTAGAAGAACTCATCCATATGGCTACATAATAGTCGGACTCTGGGACCATGATAAGATCTCAGAAACTCTTTCAGCCTCGATCGCCATAGCTTAGATATTGCTTGTGTGCACTTCGGTTGCCGGGTCCGCAAAATACCGCTTGTGGACAACGATATGATGCACATAATCAAGTCTATGTAGGAATCTGTAGTACCCGGCTGCAGCAAGTGTTACTGGTGCATAGAAAGACGGTATCATCACTGTAGTCTGCATAAGTCATGTGATTACCACAATTACAAATAAAGAAACTTCTTAGTAGTCCCATTTATTTTAGTCGCTCAATTATCTCGTTTTCTCTACAATTCGCCTGTGAACCGATCGTATGTGAGCATCAGGTACTGAAATTTGCACCGTGACCTTGAAATCCCTCAAACGCTTCTGATTGGCTCGTTCATAAATTATAGTCTGGCCTTTAACTTGAGAGTGAAGTAAAAAGAATTAAGTTTCATTTAGTCTGTTATCTATTAAAATGCCTCGTATTGTCTCATAGTGTATACAAGTATCAAGTGTTTATGTGAACTTTTGAGTAAAGAATATTTTTTCCATTTAGTAAATTTCTTTTACTAAATTAATAAATATTATCTATTGCAGAAAAACTGGTGAATGTTTAAAATGTTTATTTGGTACAAGTGGGAAACATTGTGAACAATGTTTACCAGGTTATCGTCGTAATTTAAAACCAATTAATATAAGTGATTTAAGTGATTTAATTCCAGCACGCGGTTGTAGTCCATGTGAATGTAATCCAATTGGAACATTAGCTAATTATGGATCACAAGGAATTGGTGTTTGTAATCCAGAAACTGGTCAATGTCCATGTAAACCAGGTGTTGGTGGAGTGAATTGTGATAAATGTTTTGATGGATTTTATGGTTTTCATACTGGACAGGTAAGTCATTTTGTTTTATTGAAATAAATAGATGATGGTATGCTTTTATTATTATTATTATTATTATCATTACTATTATTATTGATGCTATTATCATTATTATTTAGCTTTATCTTTATGTCATAACTAATAAGAAATTACTTGACAGACTACCTTACTAAATGACAACGGTTGAAAATCAATAAGCCATTTTGAAGCACTATGTGACTCTTTAGCGGTACCCATCCACTACTTCCCCGATAATCTACTCCATGATCTTTA
Source organism: Schistosoma haematobium (assembly GCF_000699445.3). Classification (NCBI taxonomy): domain Eukaryota; kingdom Metazoa; phylum Platyhelminthes; class Trematoda; order Strigeidida; family Schistosomatidae; genus Schistosoma; species Schistosoma haematobium. The sequence goes on from NC_067195.1 coordinate 78,282,828, forward strand.
GAACTCATGAAATTCAACAATCTGTGTAAACCACCTTTACCAATAATAGTAATAATAATCATATGTTCACTGTGAACTTATCTCCACAGGGGATTCGTGGATGTTTTGTAAGAAGCTGTAATCAGTAGACTTCAACTATGTTGAATATAAGGTTCAATAATGACATTATGCGATGATTTTACAATATCACAAACTGATTGAACATAGACATGTACGCTATTGAATGATGGTTTATTGGTCTTCACAAACTCCCTACAGTAATGATAAAATAAAATACTAATGAAGTCAAAAATTAATTCATCTTCTTCAAATTTACTACCTCTGATAAATTTGAATAAAACACAAATAAGAAATTTGACAGACTGAAATGAATTCACATTCTATTATAAAACTTTCATTAATCATAAACAATCTAAATTTACCAAGACTAATCTGGAAGTTTTATATCACTTAAAACACCCATCAATTTTAACTAGTACATTTAGTATCTATTGTGGACCGCGGGGTAACTACTCTAATTACTACCGACTGACGAACTTCAGATATCCCAGTACGACCCCAAAACTGTTCCTCAATCTCCAATATATCAGAAAACGAACCGTAGATGAAAATTGTTTATGGGGTCAGGAGAAGAATAAGAATAGGATTCGGAATGATACTTTACAGACAAATGCATATTTATACAGTTTTTAAGCCTGAACCTCTATGTAATGATCTATTCAAAACCAGAATTTCATATATTTTACTGGTCTTTAATTGTTTTTAAATGCATATACGAATGTTATTTCTTTACTTACACCTGTTTCCCCCTCGTGGAGGAGCACAGGCCGCCTACCAGCATTATCCAACTAACTATGTCCTGGACAATCCATTCCAGCTGTTTCTAATTATTATCCACCCTTTTGATGTCTGCTCACAATTCCAAACCCAGTTTGTTCTTTCGCCATTTTTGTATATCTACATAATATGATTTTAATTCGTTCAGTATTTCAATATGTTTATATTTGTATCTCATTGGTTCTTAAAATTTTCCTAAGGGATGTCAACCATGTGACTGTAATTCGGTGGGTGCAGTCCAAGAATCCTGTGATGATCGAACCGGTCAATGTGAATGTCGTCCAAATGTTATCGGACGTCAATGTGATCAATGTCGACCTGCATATTTTAATATGACTACTTCAGTAGGTTGTCAATCATGTAATTGTCATATTTATGGTGCTGAAATTAGTCAATGTGATAAAAATGGTCAATGCATTTGTAAACCTTTTGCTGTTGGAGTGAACTGTGAACAATGCCAAGTGAGATTTATTTGATGAACTATTTTAGATTAACTTTAATTTTGTGTACACCTTTATGGAATTGGATGATTTGTTATTTAATTAGATTTAAAGATGATTTTGACTTGCTTGAAGTTTGATAGCGAATATCAACCTTTGTAATGGATTGATCATTGAATAGTGATGAATGTTATGTTTGTTCAACTAACTTAACACCGCATACACTAAGTTGAGATATCAAGCTAAGTAGTAAGCTCAGTGGCAATGTTTCGTACTGTTAAACTAGGTGACATGGATTTAGATCTCATTTCTTAAACCTCAAGTATCTCCAATAAAAAGTGTCAACTTAGTACGTATAAATGCGTACTAATTGCTTATTGCGATCAGTTAGGATACGAAAATCACGGTTTGTAGATTAGGCAATGTTTCCCTATTTGACTTAGATGGTTTAATTTACAGACATGTCGTTCTTTGGCTGAACAACATTGTCATCTTTTTCAAACAGGAGTTTCATGATTATTATCCAATAGGAGCTTATTCGTCGGTTCTGATGGGTATTCGTGTACTTAACCTTCATAACAGATTAAATAAACACCTTGAGAAATAATTATGAAACGCACAATTCCATTTGAATCAAACTCTGTTAATGTTGTACATCAGGACAGTAAGATGTACGTAATTAAATAATTCATTTCAGGTATTTCAACATTCCCTAAATTTACCAATTTAGATACATATCTTCGTCATTGTTTAGTATACCTTTTTAAATCTGTCCAATTGTAGTTATCTTGCTATATCTTACAGTTTTATTACTTAATAGCAGTAATTAAAGATCCATTCATAGTGTAAACTCTTAGTCAGAAACAGTTTGTGACATTTCTAATATTGTTTTTTCATAACATCAACCTCAGAATCCCTACCTCAACAGTTTTTTTAGTGTTTTCTTACTTCCAAAACTATAAGACGCGTTTATGCTACTTAAATTCTTTCATTTTCACAGGAAAATCATTATAATTTACAAGCCGGTTGTTTACCATGTCCAGCTTGTTATAATTTAGTTCAAGCTAGAGTTGCAAAATTATGGGGAATGTTAGAGTCAGTATTTGGACCAATTAAACAAGGACCATCAACAACATCATTAATAACAAGAGAATCAACTGAAACATTTGATGACAAAGAATTATTTGAAGAAATCAAAAGATTAAATGATACAATTGTAAAATTATATCAAGACATTTTAGGTTATGAAGGTATGATAAACAATTTAGTTTTAAAATTGTAGAAAATTACATGTTCATTATATATTGATGTTAATTTAATCTTTCCCTTTTCAAGAATACTACAGTCTATCTCAAACCCAATTAATCGATCTTTAGAATATATTATTTGATGTAGACGGTCTTTAGAAGTTGCAATAAGTCTTATAATAAGTTCATTAAATGGTTTATATATCATTATTTTTCATTGATTTATATATATACTACTATTTTACAGTTAATTGAGTAAATTATCTTACTTCCATTTCATTGAAATATTCTCAACACAATTACACAATGGCCAAGATCATGAGTCAGTTGAAGCTAGACCACCATGGAAAACCTGGAAGCACTGGACGGCCGTTTCGTTCTATTGTGGGACTCCTCAGCACTGCGCATCCACGACCTCGCCCCCTTTCGAGACTCAAACATAGGACCTACTGGTTTCGCGCGCGGGTACTTTACCACTAGACCATTGAGCCGGCATCCGACGGTGTTAATGTCTAAATTTAACTAATCCAGGAAATTGAGCGACACATCCACTACTGTCTTCAGTGAGTTACTATCTCACAACTGACCTGGTTGAACTCCACTGGTCACTACTTCTCACTAGAACTCCAGGATATACCTCGTGAAGCTAGTCACTAGTGGGCATATGTTGATTAATATCAGATGGGTTTTGTGGATATTATAGTAATTTCAATCTCGCAAGGAGCGAGGTCGTGGATGCGCACTGTTGAGGTGTCCCACAATAGAACGAAACGGCCGTCCAGTGCTTCCAGGTTTTCCATGGTGGTCTAGCTTCAACTGACTCATGATCTTAACCATTGAAATTACTATAATGTCTACAAAACCCATCTGATAACAATTACACAATCTCAACAATTTGAATTTTATTTCACATTACATGTAACTAATCCCGAGGTCAAGGCTAAGTTACTTATTAGAACCGGTAAACCTATTGATGAAGCTGTATAATCCTTTAGAATCAGTTGATCTGGTATGAGTCTGATGGATCCTGGGTTCGAATCTCGCGAGATGGGGTCTTGGATGCGCACTGCTGAGGAGTCCCACAATAGGATGAAATGGCCGTCCAGTGATCTAGCTTCAAGTGACTCATGATCTCAACCATTAAAAATTGTCTTATAATGGTTGAGTATCAGAATATAACCATAAAATTATCACGCTTAACATCATATAATGTTCTTAGCTAGACCAGCAGTGAAAACCGATAACCATTGGACATCTGTTTCGTTTTAGTATGAGATCTCTTAGTAGTCAGCAACCACAACCTAAACGACAAACGAACAAACCCAGTACATTGAGTCTCACGTGTGAGCGCTTAAACTCTAGACTAGTGAGTTGGAATCCATTAGTGCATATGTTTAAATTTGACAAGTCACGGTATTAAGGAACAGTTTACCACTAACTGCGGTATATAACTGTCTCACACTCAACATAATTGAATTGGCAGGTCACGGCGTTTTACCAGGATGATCGATTAAAGCTGACATATAAATTTACAAACTTAGTTGATAAAATACATTTTTACCAGATATACAGACAAGTTACTAAATTAAACATAAGATAATTCGATATAACGATACTCATACATGGACTATGATTACAAATACTTCAGTAAATACAGTTATATAAAAAAACTATTTCCATTTCATTTGAATAGATAATATTAACTCAACTTCAAAAGAATAACCTGACAATTACCAGCAATTTATATCGAAAAAAGAAAACCAATTTCACTTGTAAGAATCCACATAAATTCACAAAATTGGGTTCAGTCACTGGTGAGGACATGATTGTACAATGCTAGGAGGTTTCTGTTTGAACGAAACAAATGTCTAGTAATTCCTTATTTCCATTGGTTGCCTAACCAACGTCTGCTTATGATGTAAAAATATAAATCCAAAAATCTCTACGATACTCTATAATTCTTATCACTTGAAGAATAAGTGAACAAATGTTCCTTTCTAGTCACTAAATTGATAGATCCCTACTAATAGTACTAGATTATATGAAGATTACATAACGAATCAAATGAAATTAAATAGCATAGATCATTGTATTTTAATTTGAAAACTGAGCTTTCGCGTGTGAGACCAAAGGTCCTGGGTTCAAGTCACGGGTGTGTGATCGTGGATATACACTGCTGAAGATTCCCATACTAGGACCACATGACCGTCTAGTGCTTCAGGTTTTCAATCGTTGTCTAGCTTACATTGAATCGTGAATTCAGCTGTTAAAAATACTACAATCTTCACAAATCCCCTTACTGATAAAAAATATATTTCTTTGAGACTCCAGATAATTCATGTCGATGCATGATATCTAAACATAAATCCCTTCTAATTTTATTTAATTTAGACAAATTTTCACATTACTATTCGTTTGATAAATGAATAATATTAGCTTTATTTGAATAACTCAATACAAGCATATGCTCATAAATTACTTATTCATATGAAGTAAAGTTTCACTTGATTATTCAAAGTTTCTACAATTAAATGGTAGAACAAGCTTCTGTAGATAACATAACATATTTTTTTCATTTCAGACACCAGCTGTGAACAATCGACTTAATTTTTTATTTGGGTTCTTCTTGGTCAATTGATATTTAACGAATTCCTTTAAACCAGACAAACATTAAATCGTCAGTAATGGTTTGAATTCTACCTCTGTTGATATTTAGCACTGAATTTCGATCAATCTTTATTGATATAAAAGTCATGTGTGTCTAACAAATTAGTGGTTACATGAATTCATTAGCTCATCGGATAATGAATCTGGTTTGAATCCCAGTTTAAGAATTAACACTGAGATTTAGGTAGATCCATTTGATCAGTCTTAAATATGATGAAACTCATATTCTGGATTCCACTTATAGATATGATCCATCAATTCCAAAGAAATTTACACCTACTGAAATACAGGAAAAAATTCGGCATCTATGATATCGCCCTCCCCCCTATTTTTCCTCAGGTGACTAATATATTAGCTTAGTTTAATTGTTAACTACATCAAACCCTTATAATAAAGACGTTAGTATTGAAAACAGTTCTTTAACAAACTAATTATTGAATTGAGACAAGAATATTTCTATGATATTTTGTGGCTACTTATAAGTAGCCTAACAGCAAATAGTGAAAAGTGCAAGGTCTACATTTTATTTAATACTGCACACAAGTATGGTCCTACAGGACATTTGTGTAAAATCTAGTGCATGACAGAATGACAAGATGATGGACAATAGGTCATGTCCAAAAAAAAACACATTTCAAAAACTAGTAAATGAATATTGTTGTTTACAAAAATTAGCATTAGACAGATGTATCACATTGATAAGCATGTATGCAAATACAGGCTCACATACCCATAAATATGCATACTTATTTAAACAAGACTAAAATAATCATATATATATACTAGTTGTTGTCTTTTTATTCATTATACTGTTTTTCGTATCTATATATTTGGCAGCCAGAATAAATCGCTTATTCATCAAGTCTAGTGTGAATATCTTCTTTTCTTGTTATTATGTATTTGTTTCCTTTTTTTGTATTGAAACAAAATGTCAGTGAAAAAAACAGAGATGAATTAAGTCTAAAATCTTGGTTTATAAGTTACGTAGAGATAAAGGAATTGATTAACCATGATATATTGACATGGTGTAAAGTAGTAGTAGTAGTACTACTACTACTAATAATAATAATAATAATAACATATTAACCTTTAAGTGATTTATGAATACATCACGTCTTAAATGATTTACATACAATTAGATTAACTGTCAGATTTGTATAGATTGAACTGAACTGTCTTTAATAATAATCATTCAGTAACTGTATGGACATGCTTTAACTAAATGATCCAATTAAGTATCTGTAATCCTTTACAAGATGTGAATACATGTCATACATGATTGGAAAAGTCATTCTTAATTATTATCCGCATTCCTATTCATTAAGTTATTACCCGCTATATCAGATGAAGAAAGCTTATTAGCACAGTAACTCTGTTTTTGATAGAGTTTTGTTATCTGAGCTGGATGGTTTGATCATGGAGCTTTCATTGTTCTTCTGAACGACAACATCAGCACAAACTTGAGGTCGAAGCTCCGTGATCAAACCATCCAGCCCAGAGAACAAAACTCTATCAAAATCATCCACCTGAGCTATAAATCTTTACTACGGTAACTCTGTTTTTGACATTTCGATACCCATTGAAAACGTCTAATTGAAAAGTTTGGCACAATTTCCGATCTGTCAGGGATTTTGATTGAAGTCGGCCTACTGAAGTCCTCTTTTTATTTTCTATCTTTCAAGCTTTTACTATTAACAAAAATTTACATAAGGGAATAAGAATACAGTAATAATTTTGACTAACAATCAAATAACTTTAATCTGTAACAAATTGATGATCAAGTTGAATTTGGTTAATACTAAAAACCAAACGAATAAGACTACTTGTGGTGTGTGCTATTGATGTCGAAAGATATAATTAGTATGTATCATTCCTGGTAGCCAAAGGTTGCGAAGATCGAAGAAAAGAGAACAAGAACAAAGAATGATTGCTATGGAAACAAAAGGACAATAAAGGCTGAGACGATTGATAGACATTTTGCAAATGAAGTATTTACTGTATGGTACTCAGATTTTCTGTAATTTTATATTCAAAAATAGGATTGGTTGTCCCTACCTGCGTTCTCCTCCACTACACTACTAGTACGTTTTTTTATATACTTGAGCGATATCTTTGAAAGTAATTTCCAATACAAACTGATATTGTAATGAACAAGAACACCAATGGGGACAGCCGAATATATTTGAATAGAAAATTACAGAATGTCTTAGTAAAATCTGTGGAACATAGAATAAATACTTCATTTGCAAAATGTCACTCAATCGTTTCAGACTTGATCGCCCCCTTATTTCCATACTAATCACTTTCTGTTCATGTTTGGCGGCCTGCTTCTATATCTGGGCTACCTGTTCCTGTCATCTAGATATTTCAACAAGTTATCTGTTTTTCATTTTGTTTTAACACATCATTATGCTTGTTAATCGTATAACCTATTCAAGAGCGTTTATGAAACTTTTATGACCTTTCGCTGTTATAACTTACAAAAACGTACAATCTGAGACATCGTGGTGGCTGACAATATGCATTGAAACGAATCAACATTATTCAGATGTTGATTCCTTAACTGCTGCTTATCTAACTGGCGATCACTCAATATCTATCGTCAGGATCAATCAAGCATTAGGAAAAAAAACTTGTGTCGAGAATTCTATATATAATATTGAATAAAGCCATTAATAATAATAATAATAATAATAATAATAATAATAATAATGAGTATTCATAAAATATAAAATAACCACGTTCTCATTCTACACGTCAGTGTCCCTATAAATACCTCGTTACGATTATCGCCAAAAGTTGGATATTTAAATATCATCTAAGAAATAACATCATACGAAATAGTAAATTGTTTTTTTCTTCAAATAACTACCAACATGAATGGTACTTGTGTATGATTGATTGTTTCATCATTCTTTTTTCCCATAGTTCTCAGTTTATTCCTAATTTTAGTACAAGCTAAACATTAGCACTTACATATATGCACAAAAATGTAAATATTCACAAGTTATTATTTAAAATAAAAATGAAATCATTCATTCTCTATTTAACTAACAAATATATATATATAATTGAAGCTAGAGCATCATGGAAAACTTAGAAGCACTAGACAGCCGTTTTGTCCTAGGATGATACTTTCAGCAGTATGTATATACGATCCCGTCTCGCGAAATTCGAACCCAGGACCTATCGATCTCGTGGGCAAACGCTTAACCTCTAGACCACTGGACCGATATCCAACGACGTTAACTACACTAGGACAAGACAGTTGTCCAGTGCTTCAAGGTTTTCCATGGTGATCTAACTTTAATTTACTCAAGAATTCAACTATATATATTTGTTTACTACAAAGCTTAACCCTAATATTGAATTAACATCTAGGCTTTTATTTCATTCAGTTCAATAATAACTCAACATTTAACAAACAGCATATTATCAGACGGGGTTTTGTAGAGATTTTAAAAATTTCACTAATTGAAATCATGAGTCAATTGAAGCTAGACCACCATGGAAAACCTGGAAGCACTGGACGGTCGTTTCTCCCTAGTCTGAGACTCCTAAGCAATGCGCATCCACGATCCCGCCCCCCTTGGAGAGATTCGAACCCAGGATCTATCAGTCTTGCGCCAGGCGCCTGACCAACTATTAAATTATTTCATATAATAATTGTTTCTATTTATTTACCTTTCTGGCTTTTTTTCATTTCTAGTTTGTTTTTTTTATTATTATTTTCGATAGAAATCCGTTAACTTTTAGAAAAACTAATTTGTTTATAAAATAAGCATCACTTTTGTTTTTTTGCTTTTCTAAATTTGGCATAAGTTTGTTTCATTGCATAGTGACAGAAAAAACAGCAACAACTTGAAATTTTAAAAAAAAATGGACCATAAATAACAGAAACAAAACAAAAGAAAGAATTTCAATTCTATTTTTCGCGCTTAATAATTGTTGATTGAATTTAAACTTCCCTCTTAATTTTTTTAAAAAAAAAACAATCTACTTTTTCTCCCCTTCACCCTCTCTCTCTCTCTCGTTCTCTTGAATTATTTACTTTCAATGTTATTGATTTATTTATTTGTTAAACAGCTGATAATTCAATAATTGATCAAAAACAATTTAAAAACACATTAGACAATATTGCCAATCAGATTGATATGATTGATAATGAATTAAAACAATTGGCCAATAAACCAGTAAGTGTTTTATTTATTTATTTATTTATTTCTAATAAATAAATAATTGAATTATTGTTTCTCCTTTATTTTAGTTTTATTCTTTAGGTTGGTTTCATAGTGAATATGATTGTTGATGAATAAAATAAACTTGATAATTTTTCAGTATTTTTTAAAATTTTTATTCGGTTTTCATGATCTGGATTTCTTTCACTTGTAGTGTTCTCATTTTCATGCTAATACTCGCTCTGATTGAAATGCTGAATACTTACTTACGCCTGTTAATTCTCGTGGAGAAGCATAGGCCTCTCACCAGCATTCTTCATCCAACCCTGTCCTGAACTATCCTTTCCAGCTCTATCCAGTTGTTATTCATCCTGCTTCTATTTTCTGACGTAATATATTATTTGTCCTTCCTCTTTTCCATTTTCCTTCAGGCTTACAAGTTAGCGCTTGGCCTGTGATGCAGTTTGGTGATTTGCGTGATGTATATCCTATCCACTTCTAACGTCTTTTCTTAATTTTCTCTTCAGCTGGATGTTGGTTTGTCCTATGCCATAGAAGTCTGTTGCTGATAATATCAGGCCAATGGGTTTTGAGTATCTTGCGTAGACAACTCTTTATAAATACTTGCACCTTCTTCATGATGGTTGTAGTAGTTCTCCACATTTCAGCTCCGTAAAGTAGGACTGCCTTGACGTTCGCCTGTAGCTGTTCTTGAGTTACTAATGGTCCCAAGCCCGGGTAAAGGAGGAGGGTTGGGCATGTGGTTGACAATCCCATCCCCTAGAAAACAAAATCTTGCTAAAAATACTCTTACCAGATTAAACCCTAAATACTAACAATGAGAATATAGTAATGTTTCTATGGCCATTGATAAGTTAGTGACTTACTTGACTCAGCTCAGGTGATCACTTGTTGGTCATTTTAAGTGGAGGATATGTAGTTCGAGTCCAACTATGGACATTGACACTGTGATGCAAGTATATCCAGCCAAAAATTTCTAAATGAATCTCGTGGATTCAAACGCTAGCCAAATATAAAATATCCATACCTTAGCGCTATATCAAAGCACTTATCTCACGATCAAAAATATGACAACAGAGACTGATTATTTGCAGTCCTGGATATCAACAATAGGAAATTAAAAACCCTTCCTAAAATAAATTTATGACTAAAAACAGATAAGATGATTTATTTTGTTTGGTTGGTTTCGATGAACTCGGTATTGTGATAGCTAATATTTGATGATAAACAGTTGAAAAAAATACAAGACTTACGAAAACAATACAAATAACAGATTAATAATGATTTCTAGAACGAGAGTTAGATCAATTTCGATTTTCTTATTTGTTCTTCTCAATTACCACAAGGCAAAACAGAACTTACCAGAGTAACGAAATTCCTAATACACATGTAGTGGCTGGCCACATGTCGAGTTTACATGGGTTATTCTAGTTTCTGGACAGACCAATCCATTTATTCTTCTTGAACCATATTTTGACCTTGTTAATTATTTGCTTCACTTCGATTTGGTTTGGCTGAAAATAGTGGGTAAAGTTTAGCTAAAGTCAGTCGGCTCACATGCATTTTCCACCGCACGTCATTTCGCTTCATTTCGTTCATCTGATTGTCTGTACAGGTCAATGAGTGTACGAAATAAATGTATTCAAACATCATTTTCGTATTTGAGTTATTTAATTTAACGCGAACTAAGTCGACAAAAATATACAAGAATTGACAATATGTATATATTGATAGCAGTCACTGAACGATTTAAATGGAGTCAGATATTAACAGTTATTATTGAATGAAACATACTTTCAACTGATCTTGTAAAAATGTACAAGATTAATTATCTTCTACTTGTTTTTCATTCAGATAGTCAGATTCGATGCTTCGGGACTGACTGAACTTGAGATGATCTTAAGGAAATTTATCTACAGTTAGTATTCCATTGTCATGTCTTTCAGATGTGATCACATTCTATCGACCAAACTATTGGTAGATGGTAGAAGTATTGATTAAAATCCTGAATGAAATATTTACATATCATATGTTTTGAATTGAAGTGTTTCGATACTTAACTCAATTATCCCATTACAGATTCATGTACTCAACTTTAAGCTACTTAAATTAGAACAATTTACAGCTCATCAAAGCTGAGTTGGTTTAGTGATGTTCAAATCCTACAACTTTCTGAATAGAAGATGAGTGCTTTAAACATCAATCTACCGCTCGGAATCAACTGATAGGTTTTGTCCATAAATAGAAACAGATCTTTGTTGAATGTTGCACATCAACTAGTTTATTAAGACGTTTTCCGACCGATCGTGGGTTATCTGAATTCGATTAACTGTGTTAAATAATTTGTTTACTTTTATACATCCATTACAATTGATCAAATCGATAGAAAAAATCTGGTATATTTTGGTTAGAGTTAGTCGAAACACTACCCTGATTCTAGTTATTTAAAACCTGTCAGAGACGTATACGTTTAATTTTGAGGAAACTGGTATTTTTCTGAGGGATTGTATCATTGTTCACTCAGTTTCACAGTCTGTAACGTTGCCAGTAAAATTATTCAGGACTGAGATGTATTTACAACTAATTGATCACTGAGCAGTGATAAATATTATGCTTTGCTAATCATTTTACAATGCTGATCAAATTCTATCGACCAAGTTGTAATGTGATCGCTAGTCTAATTAACTTGATATCGCATATACAAACATCTCAACATGATGTACGCGATGTTGAGTTACTTGACCAATAAAATTCGATCACTACCGAATTCATGACATTTGTCACTGCTCAGTAATCAACCAACTGTATATATTAAGCCTATTTATATTCTTCTAATCCCCAGTATGTAAATAAGTTTCAAGTATGGCTAGTTGGGTTATTAAAATCTATCATTAATTTGTATTTCAATAAACTGACTATATTACGCATATTTAAGGATAATTTCGTAAAATAAGATCAACAGTTATTCTAAAGTAAAGATAGATATTGGCTAGCTGTGGAATCCACGACGCAGGTTTCGTTTTATTTGAGACTCTTCAGCTGAATGTACCTGCATCCCAGAGTTGATGTTCACTCTGCGACTCGAACCCAGTATCGTTCGCTTCTAATGCCATTGCGTTATCCACTTAAATACTGAGTCCGCATAGCCATCTTCTTGTAACCACTATTTATCTTTGCTGAAAAGGCCTGTGACTTAAGGCTATATCGAGGCAATCCGCACAGTATGCACATATGCCAACATGGAACTGATCAATTACAGTCCTAAATAACAATGGAAAGATACAAGTAAAACAACATCAAGTGAATTTAAGGTCAACAATTGTTATGTTTCTTTTTTTTCATGAATGTATCATAGTTTGTAAATATCTAAGTAGATCCCTTTATTTTAATTTCATATAGAAAATATTCAGAATATATCTATCATATGAAACTGAGTTTTTAAAAAAAATAAAAATTGGGAACTTCATCGTTATTAGTGAATAGTTACTTGTAATTGCCTCATGTGAATTACTTGTGATATTTTGGTAAATGTTCAGCTGATCTAAGATTATAAACTAATTTAACATTAATCGGAAGTATACGAAATTTACCCGTTTTCTAATAGTAATCAGTTTTTTTTAAGTGTTTTGCTTATCATATACCGTTCTAATAAAGAATTATATGACTTAAGTTATTTAGTTTATTAATGTTACACAAACAACGGAATTTCAAGTTGATGTTTTATCATATTCGTGTGGTCTCAAATACTCTCCGGGCGTTATTTCACTATCCGTATAAATGGTAGTGAAATGAATTCTATGAAATCATCTGTGGATACGATTTTAACGAAATGGTGGAGAAGATTGGTAGCTTGGATCGATGATTTTGATGGAATTTTTCTCTCTGAGCTGGATAGTTTAGTCGTGGAGCTTTCATCGTTCTTCTGAATGACATCATCAGCACAAACTTCAGGTAGAAGTGAAGTGTTCGAATTTCTCTACATGTGGTTTACAGCTTGTCTTGTAGACCACAATGTTGATTGGTTCTTGTTGACCTTAAACCTGTCATTGTTTACTTCTTTGTTGTATCTCTCATTGGGAAAGACTGAATTATCATTCTACGATTCCAAATTCGTACTGAAATCACAACAAGGACTAAACGATCAAATGGGAAACGACGAGTTAACCCCAAAGGCTAATTTCTTAGGATCTCCAGAGTAGTTTTGAAAAAAAAAGCATAAATGTTTCGAATAGATGGATTATGTTTATCAGTGAAATCCAGGATAAGTGTTTCCTCTTATTAGGGACCTGTTAGCTGAACACCATTGCAAAATATTTTCGAATGCGAACCCATCATTCAGTAAGCTATTGATTCCATGTATTCTTTAATCTACCCAAAAGGATTAATGTTAATATTTCGATTATGAAATGCTTCAGTTATCCCAATATTGATATAAGGGATTGAATCCCAACCAGTTTGGGATGATTTCCACAATATATATCCTATCCACCTCTATCGTCTTTCCCTAATTTCCTCTTCAGTTAGCTGCTGGTTTGTTCTCTTCCACAATAGGCTGTTGTTAATGCTATGCGACCAACAACGAATATTGAGTATCTTGAGTAGACAATCGTTTATAAATAAATGAAGATGTATGGTGATGATTGTGGTAGTTCTTCAAGTTCCAGCTCCGTACAGTAGAACTGTCTTGACGTTCGTATTGAAGATTGTGACTTTGATATTGGTTGAGTTGCAGGAATGCTGTCCTTGTTTTGTCAATCCTTACCCTTACGTCTGCATTTGATCTTCCTTGTTCATCAATAATGCAGCTGACCAGATACATGAAAGATTCCTCATCTTCTAGAGTTTTCCCATCAAGTGTGATTGATTTGATGTTCTCCGTGTTGTATTTTAGGGTGTTGCTTTTTCCTTTGTGTATGTTGAGTCCTAATAATGCAGAGGTTGCTGCTACATACATGATATAACATTATAATTTTACTGGTAAATTAAAATTAAATAAGTTCATAGAGCTGATTGTTCGAATCCTACCAGATTTTATTTCAACTTTAATCATCATTACTTTATGTTACTTACCTAAAGCTATAAATCCAAGAATGATATTTACTCTTAACTTTTAAATGTTTTTTATATATTTTATATTATGTGTTATTTGTTTATCATGTTACTCCCAAAGGAGAATAGGTCGCCGACTAGCATTCTCAAACTCACTCTGTCCTACTACTTCCTTTATAGTTCTATCCAATTCTTGTTCATTCTCCTCATGTTTGTTCCCGTTTCTCGGTGTAATATGTTCTTTGGTCTTCCTCTTCTCTTTTGGCTTTGAAGAGTTCAAGTGAGGACTTGCCTTGTGATGCAGTTCACTGCTTTCCTCAATTAGTGTCCTGTCCACTTCCAGTGCTTCTTCCTCCGTTAACTCTCAGGGCAGATTTTAACTGGTTTAAATTATTTTTCCTGGTTAGCGTTTTTTAGCGAGTTAGTTTTCTACGGGATGGGGTCGCTAACACCATGTCGAACCCTCCTCCTTTATCCGGGCATGGGAACGGCAGTAGCCCGAGGGGGCTCCGGGCGGAATTACTCTGAAGAAGTGGCTTACACTGAATCACGAAATGTCAGAAGTACAATTTTCTGCTTATTGAGATATAACAAAAATATGCTGATTATTGACACTCTATCAATCCAGTGCTCAATTTATTTGAAAATATCAAGTCCAACTTTGGCATTAATACCTATAATTTCATTGATTCATTCTACTCAGCATTTCTTCTTTAACTATTTATGCATTATAAGCAAAGATGGATGTTGGTTAGCAGTAGAATCTAGGACGTCCTATTTGTGACTCGTCAGTTGTATGTACCAGATGAATTTAAACTTGACTCGATTGCACAAACAAGTGGCTATCAGGATTCAGTATCTAAGTGAATAACGCGACGGCTTTTGAAGCGAACGATACGGTGTTCGAGTTCCGGAGTAAACACCAACTCTGAGATAGAAGTACATCCAGTTGACGGGTCACAAATAGGACAAAACCTGCGTCCTGGATTACAGTGCAAGCCACTATTCATGTTTGCTTAAAATGCTTGTGACTTAAGGCAATATCAAGACAATATGCACAGTATGCATATATGTCAATAAGAGACCGATCAATTACAGACCTAAGCAACAATGGGAAGATTCAAGCAAACAGTATCGATTGTGTTTTTTTATGTATTTTATCTTTGTTTATCACAAAATGAGATCAGTTTGTAATAGAGAGTTATTACAAATCAGAATGAATTCAATAACTTCCTATTAATATGAGTTCTATTTTGTTTACTGTTTATCATTTTGTTTAATTTAGAAAGATATACGTTTCATTTTTTGAGATAACACTTAAACTAGATATTCTGTTGGATTTAACATCGACCGTTTGACTTGAGCTAAAAAATTATTGAAAACTATACGGTGTTGGTTAGTAGCTATGATAGATATGTAACAATGTGGTGCGTGCTACTTATATTGATATAAGTAGTATATAACGTGGGTTAAAAGAACGTAATGTCGGGCAGCAGAAGATGGAGAAGATGAAGAAAGGAAGAGCGATAACACAATGGAATTTGTAAGAAATCCCATGAACAATGAAATGTGAGACAATGGATTGAGGTTTGCATCAGCGACAGTCCGGTTTGATATGATGGAATGATATTTTGCAAATTAACGATTTACTATATGGTTTTTCTATTTTACCAAGTAATTCTGTAATTTGTGCTAAATACAGTTTGGTCGTCCTCACCCGTGTTCACCTTCACTACAGTAACGCTGATTGGAGTTGAATAAATAAATTAATGGATACCAACTTAGAATTTGGAAGACAATAATCTAGACTTTAGGTTCTTAAGTTCCATCCTAGCAAAGACTACGTGCTCACACTCCTAATGAATTATAATGACAGGTACTATGTCAAACCCACATAAGTTATTCTGAATGCTGGATAGACCAATTTACTCATTCAAGGCACATTTTGACCTTGTCACTTAATCGCTTATTAGCTCTGACTGTTTTTATATGATCGTATATGTGTTAATTACTTCCCCAATTATCTGGTGTCTGTTACATATTTTTTTACCTGAATATAAATATTGAGTGACGCTTAATAAAATCGAGTTGGCTCACTCACCTTCTCCTCTTCACCTCAATTTCTTTCGTTTCACTTCGTTTCTCTGATTGTCTGTCTGGATCACTGAGTACATGAAATATACATATTCAAAATTTATTTTCGTATCTGGCTTATCTTACTCCGTTTTTCATTAATGCTGATTAAGTCGATAAAAATATACAAGGGTTGATGACATGTGTATTTCGACAACATCATCATCCTATCTAACTGAAGTTAGATAAAGGGTCACTAAAGGGTTTTATACTAGGACAGTATAATTACCTAGTATTCTCTGATTTTCAATAGTTTTCAAATATAAATCCAGTGGTTTTAAATTTTCATAAGGTTAGGGTTCACTGAACCACATGGTAAGACTTGTCGTATTGAATACTGTCAGAACGGGGACTTTTTGGAGATCGTAATCATTTTAACATCCAAATTCATGAGTCCATCCGGGTTAGACCATCATTGAAAATGTGGAAGCACTGGATGGTCATTTCATCCTAGTATGAAACTTCCTAACAGTGCGCATCCACGATCCTGCATGCGCGACTAGAACCCATAAACTTCGACTCATGAATTCAACTGTTAATACTGAATATCAATTGATAATGAATAGAAGTGAAGATATTTAAGAAAAGAAATTAATAATCATCTCATCATTGTTTTTAATTCTGAACCATATCATTCAATATCTTGTGATAATTAGAAGTATTTGAATTATAGTACAAACTAAGAATCCCAAAAAAATAACGTAATCTAACCAAGAAGTGTTAGATGAGCACGAACAAATGTATTGTATTTGAAATTCGAAATCAATCAGTGATGAAGTATAAAGGAATCATTAGTTCATACAAACATCACATCCGTCACAGCTTAGATGAGAATCCAAATTTCTGTAATCAATTTTGCCTCTTCTGCTTAAGGTTCATCGTGTCTCTCTGACTGTATATTGGATGTAGACTCTATATGATCTAGAATATGCTCATTAGTATTAAAATCAACAACTAAAATTGGAACAAACTTACCTGGGACCTGGAATTGTATACAATCACTATGTCGATTGTATACTGAAATCACTAATATCTAGAATTTGAACCATCGATTTTCCAACACTATCCTTCCCCACGAAATAATATTCGATCTTCATATCTTCAAGTTATGAATAATATGACTTCATATTTCTTACACTGACTAGATTATTCATCAGAATTGACTTCATAATAAGTAGAAACAATAACTGATATGAAATCATCAAAATTGTAATTAAGATCGAGTACATTTATTACTTGTACTTTACATTGAACAAATTTCCCACACAAGAAACAAATGCATTATGTGAGGAAGTAATAATATATGATCTAACATCAGGATTTGATTCTTCTGAAATAGAGCTCATATTTAATTGATTGACCTTAAATTAACCTATCATTCCTTTATTTTTTCGTTTGTTTGTTTCCAGTTAACATGTTTAGATAATGGATATAATAGAAATATGGAACAATTACAAATATCCATTAATGAAAATATACCAAGATTATTAACTGATGATGCTCAAAATATATTGGATAATTTAAAACGTACTATTGATTTATCTGAACCAGATCCAATTTTATCAAAATATGCAAATGAAGCTAATGAATTAACTAAAGAGTAATTAGAATAACATTAATCTTTATTTTGAAAAAAATTTTTTTTATTTATAATCAGTAATTTAATAATTGAATTCATAAGTCAGTTAAAACTAGATCAACATGGAAAACCTGGAAGCACTGGACAGCCGGTCGTTTCGTCCTATTGTGAGGCTCATCAGCAGTGGGCATCCACGATCCCGCCTCTTGAGATTCGAACTCAGGATCTGTGAGTCTCGCGCGCTAGCACTTAACCACTAGACTACTGAGCTGGTCGGCAACAACGGTGTTAATGTTTAAATTCAACCAATCCACTGCTTCCAGGTTTTCCAAGGTAGTCTAACTTCAATTGACTCATAATCTCAACTATTGAAATTACTATAAATCCACAAAAAACCATTCTCATATTGAAAAGAGCAAGAACAAAGATTCTAGCAGAATAGCATGAATTCATTTTATTTCGTAGGTTCTCGTCAGCTGCTTACAACCTGTGATATTTAAAAATCATAATTACATAATGGGTTTAAATTGCTAACTGAATATTGTAAATATATACCTAATGTGAAAGAATATTCTACAACATTAATTGTGACAACAGTTCAAAAGTGGGTTAGAAACAATCGATTACATAATGAATAACATTGAAGGAATGTAGTGAGTAGAGTTCAGTTGAAAGATTATTAATTTGAAAGACGGTTGAAAAAATAAAATAGAGTCAATGATGTAATAAATGCAAAAGAGAAAAATAAAATAAAATAAAATGAAATTTTATGGTGTAGTGAAGGAATATTTGTCACCAGGGCAAGGAAAGATTAACCACTGTCTCCTTTTGAATACATAGGTCAGGTTTTTGACGCCTGATGGCAATGGCTTCAGCAAACTTCAGAAGACTGGAGTTTGGCTGCTTACTAATCACCCTAAAGGATTGTAAGGTATCTACCTGATGTCCTGTATCAAGGAGATGTTTGGTGATTGCACTGTTCAGAGTCTTCCTTTCCCTTGTTCTAAGACTTTTTGGAACATGTTCAAAGAACCTAAGATATGCTCTCCTTTCAGTTCGGCCGATGTAGCTGCTTTGGCAGGTACACGTAAATTTATAAATACAGTTGGCGGTAACCTGAAAGGGTTGCTTGTCGATCTTTGATTGAGTTATTGAACATGTTGTTTTATAGAGAATTAAAAGTTTAGCAGCCGGATAAGTTCTGGTTATCGCTGTATTCAGTCTCTTGTTGATAATTTGTGCGACATCATCACCTTTAAAGTTAAGATTTATATATACTGGTTTTTTATTGACCATAGTTATTTCCGTCTTCTTTTCTTTGGGCCTTTTATATTTGTCAATAAACTTTTGTGGATAAAAGTTTTCTTTTAGACATTTTTCTACGTTCATTAATTCTTCTTCCAGTTTGTCGGTGGTACAAATCTTTTCTGCCCTGTAAAATAGTGTTTTAACCAACGCCTTCTTGTATTATTATTAGTCATTTATTACTACTGACCATTATAAAAATGAATATTTCACAAAATTCCAATGGAAAGCCATTACATATAGAGTGCACCAAATTGAAATTATACAGTGACTTACTAACGATAATAGATATTATACTGAACTATATTACATAATAACTAAACTTCTAAAATGTAAATTATTCAAATCCAGGATCTTCATGATTTCAGTTTATCATGAGTGCATATTTCTGAATCAATGAAATTAAATGAAATAGGTAATCACTTTTCTATGATATATATTACCTTGTTTCATAATGAATGCATTTATTAAATGTAGATCACTTGTAGTGTCATTTGCTTGGTTAAGCCAATATACCTTATTCTAGCTTTCGGACAGGCCAATATATTCATTCTACTTCAGTCACATTTTCACACTGTTAATTCATTATTCACTTATCAATCTTGACTGTTTTTATATGAACGCATATGAGTGTGCCCCTCTTATCTCATTCATCACATGTCTGTAACTTATTTTTGTATGACTATAAATGTTGATTAATACTTGATTAAATAAAGTTGGCTCACACTCCTTTTCCACCGCATGTTATTTCACTTCGCTTCATTCCTCTGATTGTCTGTTTAAGTCAATTTGTGTACAAAATACACTGATTCAAAAATCCATTCTCGTATTTGACTTATTTAATTCCGTTATAGACTAACACGATTTAAGTAGATGATTATACACGAGGATTGATGACATGTGTACCTTAAAAGCAATCAAAAACAATCAAAATGGAGTCAGATCCCGGTCCATCAAATACTTTTTGATGAATTTGACTATACAAATGAAAGGAGAAATGAATATAAGTACTTCGAATTTGATAGTACATAATCCAATTTACTTTTTGTACCATAACCTTTCGATTAATAATACTCAAATTTATTTCATTTATAAATATCTCAATTTCTAAGTATTTTACTTAAGACTATGTAATTTCGAATGTGGACTCATTCTTGGGATGTAGATTGTTCTGCAAAATATTTCAATCCCAATATTATTCTCAATAGGTCACCTAATGATTTAATGTATTATTGAATATTCTAGATTTTCATTGAGTACTACATTAACATATCATAGAGTAATAATAATAATAATAATAATAATAATAATAATAATAATAATAATAATAATAATAATAATAATGGTAATAGTCAGTCAGTCACCTACAACGTAGGACCAGGCACATATGTGCATCGGTCCAAGTTGCCATACCTCATCAACACAACAAGATGAACACCGAATTCATAGAAGTAGTGGTGGTAAGAAAGATAGCATATAAGGAGATAATACAGGAAGAAAGAATTAGTTCGTAGAAAGAAAGATATGAAGCGATTTTAATCTCATAGTTTAAAGGAAGACAGAAAGTTTATACACCGACGCCATTTTGATCGATTCTGAGCCATGTCACCAAGAGTCTCCAATCATTGGTTACGACAGTCACGCGGACCCCGACCGTGTAGTAATGATAATTATAGTAGTAATAACAATAATAATAGTAGTAGTGACTGTAATAATAATAGCTTTACTCAAAATAATTTAATCGTTTATTCAATCGAAACATTCGTAATAAATAATTACGTGCTTTATTTAAGATAATTCTACCTCACGTATATAAAAAAGAGAGCAGAGGGGGGAAGTGGTGGAAAGTATTTCTATTGTGTTTTTTCTAAGTGTACATGTCTAACACAAGTAATTCCTTTTATATTCACCAATAAAATTATAAAACTAGAAAATAGTGAAAAACATGAAACAATTGTAACTCTTCTCTATTCCCTTTTTGTAGTTATGTATGCTTGTATAAGTGTGTGTGTGTATATATATATATATGGTCAATGTTATAAAGAATAAAACCCTATTTAATATAATTATTGTATAAATGAAAATAAACTATAATGCATATTTAAGTAAATTAATATGATATTATGTCAATAGGATTGTAGGTATTTATTAGTGAAATGTTAAGACATTGTACAATAGAAACAAGACCATATGCTCTCTAGATACGGTCGAAGATGAAACAAATGCACTATACACGACCCTGAGAAAAATGGATATTCTGAGAAATTTATAAATAAAAACAGTCAACAAAAGAGAGCATAAAGAATGCTTAATAATGAATAAAAAGCATCTTTATATACGCTTACAATTCAGAGGCGATGCATATAGTGAAATGCTAAGACTGAAGTTAAGCAGATTAATTCAAAGACTTTTTAATGCAGGTAATTTACAATTATTGTTTTCCACACGTCCAATGATCGCTCCGAGGTTGAAAGATAAATTGCTTAGACTATCCACTTCTTTCTGTATTTATCAATTCAACTGCCCCTGTGGAGCAAGTTATATTGGCAGATGTTCTAGGAATTTGTATGTTCGGGCTTGTGACTACCTCCCATTGTGGTCAAGCAAAGGTGTAGTTAAAGTGATTGACAGCTCCATTTTAGCCCATTTAATTCAGATGGGACATACAACCAACATGGAGCAATCTTTCGCAATAATATTTCATGTTAAAAGCAGTCTACTTAATTCCGTCAAACTGAAAATCCTGCAGATAGCTGAAGCATTTGTTAAATGGTCTTAAATCTTAATTAGATTGGTTTTGCATTATTGAAAGATGAGTGAATTTTGGCAAAGGTTACATGAGTTTCAAAAAAGTAATAAACAAGACCGAAGGTTCCAAGTTTCAGTCTCACTTACGCGGTTGTGGACACGCATTGTTGAGGAGTCCCATACTAGGACGAAACGGCTATACAGTGTTTTCAGGTTTTCAGTAGTGATCTGGCTTAGATCAACTCATGAATTCAATAATAAAAATAAGTGACTAACATTTATTATTACTATTATAAAGATTTTTTTGCAAGTAAATTATATAATGAGGTTGTTGTATTTTAGTGGGGCTCTTCATTTTGACGTCAATTAGATCCGACGATGTTATCGCCGGACTCACTACTTTAGTGACCCGATGTCTGACTCCAGTTGGATTGTATGATTGATTTTTATTGAAATAAATATGTCTGTCATCCTCGTATGTAATCATCTACTTAAATCGTGTTAGTCTATAACGGAATTAAATTAGTCAAATACGAGAATGGATTTTTGAATCAGTGTATTTTGTACACGTATCGACTTAAACAGACAATCAGAGGAATGAAGCGAAGTGAAATAACATGCGGTGGAAAAGGAGTGTGAGCCAACTTTATTTAATCAAGTATTAATCAACATTTATAGTCATACAAAAATAAGTTACAGACATGTGATGAATGAGATAAGAGGGGCACACTCATATGCGTTCATATAAAAACAGTCAAGATTGATAAGTGAATAATGAATTAACAGTGTGAAAATGTGACTGAAGTAGAATGAATATATTGGCCTGTCCGAAAGCTAGAATAGGGTATATATTGGCTTAACACAGCAACTGACACTGCATTTATGATGTCAACCAAATTGACATGCTTGTGATAAAGTTCTGTTCTCTGATCTGGGTGGTTTGGTCGTGGAGCTTTCATTGTTATTCAGAACGAAATCATCAGCACAAACTTCTACCAGTTCAGAGAACAAAACTCAATCAAAATCATCCACTTGAGCTAAAAATCCTCTCCACCATAACATGCTTGTTTTACGTTCAATAAAATAAAGTTTTATTTTTATATACCGACTAATGTCTTCTACTTAATAATGAATTGTATATACTACTAAGTATTCCCTGACTTGATGTGACCTAACTAAATGAAATCTTTCTATAAAATACTCACAGGCATGAATGATTCGATGTAGTTGAGAAAATGTAGATAATTGTAGATGTATTCAACATAGTAAAAATAAGATATTCACTTACCGAATTAACTTTAAGTGATTAAATTTATATAAATTTAATATAATGTTATGTCGCAGTACCATATTATTTTCTTACTGTATAAAAATATACTACTTAGATAACCAGTAGGTTACTGATTAAAGTATTCAGATTTCAATTGTTAGATTTCAAGTTGCAGTTATATAACACTAAAATCAGTTTAGACATCCCAATAGTATTACTATTATCCAAACATATGGTTCAGCTTCAAGTTGAATACAGTTGTTTAGTACTTGATAAAAATGAATTACATAATGTTCAATCTATTATAATCTTCCTAAGAAGATACTGATTTAAATCAATGATCATAGAAGTAAAAAGGAGTTATAGAGTTTATTTACCATTTAATTATATTA